>NW_024518207.1:178660-387161 GCF_017590135.1 Pyrgilauda ruficollis
CGGGGTGGGCGGGGCGCGGGGGGCGTGACGGGCAGCGCCGCCGCCCACTCAGCGCGCGGGGACCGGTTTTTTGTGAATGGGGCGGGCGGGGCCGCCGATGCCTGCAGCCCCGCCCCCCCGCGCGCTCGCCCCGCCCCTCCCGGGCGGCCGCGGCTCCGCCTCGTCCCCCCCGGCGGCGGCGGCGGCGCTCGGTCCGTGCGGGGTGAGGCGAGACGAGACGAGGCGATGCGGGCAGCGGTGAGTGACCGGCGGGGCGAGCGAGCGGTGGGTCGCGGGCAGCGCCGCACGGGGGCTCGGCCCCGCGGTTCGGCGGGGCGGGCGCGGCCCTGCGGCGGGGGCGCGGGGCCCTGCGGCGCCGGGCGGGCCGCGGCCCGGGGTCGGTTCTTCCATCCTCTCCCCCCGACGCCCGCGGCGGGGCCCTGCGGCGCCGGGCGGGCCGCGGCCCGGGGTCGGTTCTTCCATCCTCTCCCCCCGCGCCTCCTTGCCTTGCCCTTATCCTGGGAATAACGCGGGACTTGGGGAAAGTTTGCGTCCTCTCGCCCCGTTCCCCGGAGCTGCCGGGCTCGGGCCCCGCGGCACTCAGCTCCTCCTGGAAAAAAAGCCCCAAAATGGCTTTTTTTGTGCCCGCGAGGAGCAAACGGGGAGCGCTGCCCTCGGCAGCGCGGCGCTCTCGGGGAGCCCGGCGGTGGCGGTCTCAGGTCGGAGGCCTAGGGCTGCAGCCTCGCCGCCAGAACTCCGTTTTTGGGGGTTCGAGGAGGGATGAACCACGTGTGCCGCTGCCAATCCTCCAGGCTTGGCTTGCGCGGGGCGAAGCGAAGCAGAAGGAGCCGGGCTGTGGGGCTGGCGGAGGAGCGCGGCAGAGGGAGGTGTTGCCCGGCAGCCGCATGTGGGTTTTGCTGCAGGGATTTATCAGGGGAAGATGCTGCGCGATCCCCGCACTCCCCCGAAATGTTGCCCGCCGGCCCAGATGTGCTCTCCGGGGTGTCGGTGACAGCTCGGCGGAGCAGATGGATTTACATAACAATAATTTGACGCTGTCAGTGCTCGGCGCTGGGCAGCGGCTGGAGGGGAAGGGAACCTGCCTTTCGCTGAAAGCACTTGCGTAATTGTGTCGTGCGCCCACTCCGCGGCCGGGGAAGGAGCTGCTTTCGGTGGGGTTTTTGCCTGTCAATAGGCTGTTTTGGCAGATTTGCATAAATCAGGCTCGTCGTCGCTAACGCCCGTACGGGAGGATTTCGTGTTCCAGCCTTGCCTCATATTCCGGGCTGGATTACAGCTCTGAAAACGCTCCCAAGGAGTGGGGATCCGTGTCGGGAAGGTGTGGGTGGATTCAGGGTGTGAAAACGCCTTGTAAAACCCTGGGATGGGGCGTGCGGCGAGGCATTGGCTCTCTCCCGTCTTGCCGCTTCTTTCCCACCAGGCAGCACGGTGCCGTGCTCGTTCCCTACAGCTGCATCCCCTTGTCCTCACAGCGCTGCTTGGAGGCCGGGGAGATGGAGCAAGCCTTATTCTGGCCCCGGGAGCCACAGCGAGTGAATGATCCCCTGGCCAAGGCGTTTTGATTTACTGGTATTATGCCCTCAATAAATGGGGCTCGTGCTGCATTTATTCCCTGCCCTCAAAGTGCTTCGCTCGTTGCCAAATCTACCTGGAGTTAATTATCCGAATTGTGCTTTTCTTTCTTGCTTGTTGTTGTTGTCGTTGCAACGGCAACATTTTTAAAAGCTAAGGAGCTCTGAAGTTTATATAATAATCTGGTTCTTGGCCGGGTTTCCTGGTGGGGTGTTTTTTGTGTGTGTGTGTGTGTAATGCGGTCGGTCGCGGCGCTGAGTTTTAATTGTTTCTGATGTTTCCAGCACCGCTGCTCGGAGTTCTCAGCCTAAAAAGCTGCTGCCGTCGCTCCGCAGCCTTGCTGGAAGAGTTGAGGGCATTGAATTAAAGAAAGCTCAGCTGCTTGTATACAAATATACAGCAATTACAAGGCAACAAAGTTATTGCAGAACCCTGCTGTCGCCATGGCAACACGCTCACTCAATTACATTTGGAAATGTAAAATGCCACCCAGTTAGAGTAAGTTTTAGTGATTGCAGATTTTCTGGGTAAAGTGAAATGTGGAAGACGCAGCTTTCCAGGATTCTCTGCTTTTTCCCTCTGTCCTTGGATGGCATATGCATCTAACAGATTCCCGGTGTTGATATTAAGCTCTGCCCTTGGTGGTCTAAACTTAGGGAAAAAATATCTTTAAATCTCCACTATTTTAACTTTGCCACCCTGTTTTTTTGTTTGTTTTACTTCAGGACTTAGCTTTAGAAGGGAGACAGATTAGAGAAAGCATTTTGAAAATCAGCTCAAAACACCAGAAGAATTTGTCATTTGCTCAGTGGGATGGAGGCGTGGAAGGAAGGCACACTTGTGGCATGAAAAGCTGGTATTCCCTTGGGAGGAGAAGTCGGGTGGGCAGCCTGTGTCGGTGTGCTGCCACCTCCTAAAATCTCCTAATGAGACTATCCTAAAGCAGAGGAGAACTGCCAGATGTGAGTTACCAAGTTCCTGAGGAGCCCAGGGAGTGTCCAGGGCGGGACATAACAGGTCCTGGTGTGGGATGCCAGTGGCCTCCATAGTGGAAATTAGTTTCACTTTCTTGCTTGCCTTTTGATGGTGAATCACCAGGAAAATAAAGAAAGGCCAGGTTGGAGAGGGCTTGGAGCAGCCTGGGATAGGGGAAGTTGTCGCTGCCCATAGCAGGGCGTGGAACTGGATGGCCTTTAGGGTTCCTTTTCACCCAAACCACTCCAAGAGTAAATGAAAACAGTAAGGTTAGTTTCTTGCATAGTCTTTGTGCTGGTGAAGATGCAACACTCTGGTGTGCTTATGTTTCACAGGCAACATCCCAGTAATGCAGAAAAGATAAAAACCAGCAGTGCAATAACAGCAGGAAAAGGTAAATACAAGAAAAGGTAAATACAAGAATGAGGGGTTTTTCTTAAACTAGTAGTGATGTGTTTACAGACACCTGGGGATTGATGAACTCCTGCAGAAGTTACCTGGTAGCAGGACCTGATAGGAGATATTTAGGTAGGAGCAGATGGCAGTGGGTTGTCTTGAAGAAACATGTTTTGCCCAAATCTTTAAGGGCTTGAACTCCAGACTGCCTCCTGAGCCCTTAGAGCATCTGGACTGTGAAGGTTTGCTTGTCCCATGGAACTGTGTTAGCTAAGGGATGATTTTTGGTGGAGGCTTTGCCCAAGTTGTCAGGTTGTTCTGCTTTCAGCACCAGCCCGTGACGTGCCAGCCTCGTGGTTTGCCCACTCCTGGAGAGCAGCAGCTTGAGCAGAGTGACTGCAGCCCCACGGTCAGTGCCTGTTCTTCTGGCCATACAATCATGGAATAGGTGGGGTTGGGAGGGACCTTAAAGCCCATCCCATCCTACCCCTGCCATGGGCAGGGACACCTCCCACTGTCCCAGGCTGCTCCAAGCCCCAGTGTCCAACCTGGCCTTGGACACTGCCAGGGATCCAGGGGCAGCCCCAGCTGCTCTGGGCACCCTGTGCCAGGGCCTGCCCACCCTCCCCACCCAGCCTTCCACCCTTCCTCCCATGGGCAGAGGTGGAAGCACAGGAGCTGCCTGTTTATAACCTGCTGAAAAGCTGTTGTTGAGTCTTCAACCTTAAACCCCTCTGTGGGACTGCAGGGATGAGGAGCAGGACTTGTTCAAAACAAAGGTTAAAATTGCCTGTGGGTTTGGCTCAGTTTGCTCTCTTTATCTCTCTTTCAAATGCTTTGTGCTTTCTGGGGAATAGGCCTTTTAAAGCCAGCTTAAGGTGTATCTGTGATCCAGAAACTTGCTGTGGTACTTGAAACTTGTCCTCGAGGTTCATTTGCAGGTTTCAAATCAGGGGAAGCTGCAGACTTTCTGTACCTGAAGTGCCCAAACAGCTTGCAAACAAAGTGTTGTGACTAAAACTTGCCCATAAATATGTAAGATGAGATAAATCAAATATTTCAGGAGTTTTCCTTCATCTTCCAGCTTTCCCTCATGCTGGCATGCCACACTGTGCCTTTGTAAGGTCACTGTAACCAGCTGTCCCATGTGCTGTTGAGGTTACCCTGGGTCAGTGTGGGCTAAGTGATGCTCCCTTCAGGGTCTGAGAAATGAGTGCTCACTGCCCAGCTGTGCCAGCTTAATCTTGGGGTTAAAACGCTTCTTTGGTGTCCTCCTCCAGCTAAAGAAGTGTTTGTGCATTTCTTGGCATTGTGTATTTATATTTATGTATTAAAAAAATATGAACCCCAGCTCGGGACTGTATTTCACTCATCTTGTACCCATGGCTGAGTATACACAAAGGAGTTTATTTGCTCAGTGGGATCTGTTGCTGGCCTGTTTCAAATGGCAGAGCTTGTCCCAAACCACAGGGAAATATTAATTGAACATTTTATTGGGCCACTGGTAATGACATTTGTTAAATATTTGCCAAGTATTCTTCTTGCTGGCTTCTTCAGTGGTGTCACATTCTACTTTGTTGCTCTGCCAGTTCACCTTTAGCTTGTTTCCAGTTTTCCCATCACTTTTCCATCATATTTTAAAATCCTGCTAACAGGTCTGTGTGGGTTTAGATTTTATCAGAGTCTTGCTGGAACCCCTTGAGTTTTTGCTTTTGTAAGGATGTGTTCCACTGGGCAGAGAAGCCAGTGAGGTTTGTCTTGTCACTGAATTCACAATTGCTTTTCAGTTTTGAGCCCACTTCCCTCATGGATAGCTTCTCCATTTCATTTACCTTTGCTTCCAGCTTCCCCAGGTCCAAGCATGCTCCAGAGCCATGCAAGGTAACAGAGCAGTGCAAGGTTCCCCTCTCTTGCTGAGCTTGCGGGGGAAAAAACCCATAAAAATATGTGTGTTTGCCTCAAATAGCTGAAGCTGACAAACAGCAGGAACACTAACGCTGTCTGCTTTAAAAATTAGAAATGTAGCAATATTGGTAACCAGTAAAAGGGGTAAGCAGTCTTTTAAAATATTAAAGTAAAAGCTGTGTGTGATGGGGGAGGAAATGGCTGTTAGCATTTTGGGTCGACTTAGGTTGTCTCAAATACATACACATATGTATGTATATATAGATGTGTATATATATATAAGTATGTATCTATATAGCCTATATTGGATCCTTGGATGAGGGAACTCCTCAGAGCCCTCCTGTAATTAATGCCACTTGCATTTTGATTGTGTTATGCACAAGCCCAAAGTGGGCCAGGTTTACTTTCTCCTGCAGTGGACCGTGTTGATAAGGCAATATATAACAGATGATTCATGAAGTGCTGCTTGTCATTGCCAGGGCTGCTTGAATAGTGAGCAGATTTTGGGCAATGTTTCTTCACCGGAAAGATTTGGGCAGTTTAAACTGAGAGGAGGAGGAGGAGGAGAGAAAAATCTGCACTGTATTTCTGGCTGTCTTAAAGGAGCTGCCTCAGAACATTTAGAAGAAGTTGGTGGGGGGAGAACGGGTGAAATAAAAGGGGGTAGAGAAGCAGGAAAGCACACGGAGGTTGCATAATGATGTTGAAAAAGGGAACAATTAGAAAAGGACTGTAAAATCTCTTGGAAAGCTTCTGTGGTTTTTCCTTTGCAAGGAATTGCAGCTTGGCCTTCCCTTCTGAAAACTGAGGCATTCATTACTGGGCACATCTTGATCAGCTCCATGTTTTTTAGCTCATTTTGTATTGGCTATTACCTCAGAGAAGTTTGATTAAAATGTGCCTCAAAGAGCCATCTCCCAGTGCAGAGGAATGTGTGTTGGCTTGTGGTCCTGGGCACACTCAGCCCTCTGCCCCCCTCATCAGTGGCTGAACCTCTGTTCATCACATAAGAAGCATTTAAACCCCAAAAAGTTGCAATTTGAAAACTGGATCTTTGGGTCAGGAGAATCCTTTTTTTTTTTTTTTTTTTTTTTGGCCAAAATTAGGTTATCTTAATTTAGTTTGGTTTTCTAATAACAAGCCTATTTCATCTATCTATGTATCTATCTGTCTGTATCTGCTGGAAGAAGAATTGTGTTTCAGGGGTTTTATTTTCTGCCATCACAGGATAAAATAACGTTCAGGAGCTGAGCATCTCGGCCTGGGTTTTGGCAGCACAGCAATGTGTTGTTTTAAATGTCTTTTTAAGCATGTCACTCCTTCATTCCGGGGAGCAGTGACATCCAGCTGAACTGAACTCCATGTATCTTTCATGAGCAGTGAAAAACCCTGATATTTCACATGTAGGAAATAATTCACTTTATTAATTTTTCTGGAGAAGTGGCGCTTTAATGAGGTGTCTGTCAGCGAGACTTAATTACAGTTAAATTCTGGGAGCATTAGTACACTGTGTCTTGTTCCGTGTAAAATGAACTTCCATTTGTCACGTGAGCATTGGTTTGCTGATAGAATTTGTGTTAACTGCACTTTGAGGAATAGCAGTTACTCATAACTGGGCTGTCACATCCTTCTCCTGCCTGGATTTTCCTGATGTGCTCCAACAGCTTTTGTTGCATTTGCTCAGGGAAAATAATGCTCAGGTTGGTTTTGGGGTTGTGTTGACAGAATTTCATCTCCAAGGAAGAGGTGCTCAATGTGAGCCTGAAATAAGAAATTGATCCTGGTGTGTGCTGTTCCCAAGAAATTCTCAGGAGTGTTTTTCAAAGCATTTGAAAGGTTACATTTTCCCCCGTGGGAGCTACAGTTACCTAGTCCTTGTTACTGTTTGTGGTGGGTTCTGGTAAAATCCTCAATACAGGCGCTTCTCCTGGAGAGCCAAGAGCATGGGCTGCCTTTTACTGCAGGTCCATGTGCGTGTGGAGTGGTGAGGTTTGCTCCTCTGCTCAAATAATGTGCACAAGAATGGGGGAAAATTGCATTTTCCACACCTTTGTAACAACGAGGATTGTGCAAACTGGAAGAGTCTGTGAGCTCTGACCTTGGGAGCTCAGGGCAGGGAGGAGTGGGCAGGTAATTGTGAACACTGGTTTGGAAGGAGGTGGGGTGAGATGGAAGATGGGCTGTTGGCCTTGACTTTGGATGCAGTGGGTCCAGCTGCAGACAGACAGGGATGCAAAGATCATGGAATGCCCAGGAGCACTGGAAAGGGAAGAGCTGTGTGCAGACTGTCTGTCAGGATGGGTCCTGAAGGAAGAATCCCTGGGTAAAACTGAGCTTTCCTGCATGCTGGGTTATGTTTTACAGCACTGCATATGTGGGACTCATCTCTTCAAGTGAAGGCAGTCATTTTCTCCAGCCAGCAGAGACTTGTAATAAAAAGAAATTGCTGTCCCCAGTGCTGTGGGTGAGTCAGGAGAGGGGACCTGTCCAGGCACAGTGGGAGTGAGGTCCCGAGGATGGTGACACCGAGCTGGCCTTGTGCAGCACGGCGGGGTGTGTGTCCTGCTGGGAAGCCTGGCTTATTTCTTCAGCCTGCTTGGGGAAAAAGGCAGCACAGAATGCTTCAGAATAACTCAGAGGAACCTGGATCATGTTTCTTGTGGAGGCCTTGCTGGAGGGGATGAAGGCTGGCATGTTTTTAAGAAAGTGAAGTGCAGCTTCCTGCTGCCGTGCCAGGGAGATGGTGCAGTTTGAGTGTGGTTTGTGCTGTTGGAGCATCTTCAGGGGCAGGGAAAGAAACAGACCTGGCTGAGTTAATGGTTGAACTCGATGGTCCTAGAGGTTTTTTCCAACCTTAATCATTCCATGAATGTGAGCAGGGTCTCTGTTGGGTTGTTGCAAAGCTCAGCCTGTCTTTGCTCCCTGTGCAAAGCGATTCTTCCTCACTACCTGATGCATGGGAAAAAAATAAATAAAATAAATTACTCTCCATGTGGATTCTGTTGTGCATTTTTCCTCCCCAGGACAGATTTCTTGTTTGAGTCAAATAGCAGGGCTTTGGTTGGGAGGAAATGTTCTTTACTTATTTGTTTCCACAGCTGATACCTGCTGTCAGAGCCTGGTGGAGGCTGAAGGATACATTTGAGTCAGGACTGCCTCTCACAAGATATTGACCTGGAAGCATGATCAAAGGAGAAGGGAGAGGACTACAAAGGAGTATTTATTCTGATTGTACATGGTAGGTACCTAATGCTTCCTTGGGGGCTGTGTTTGCCTCTCCTTGTCAGGCTTTTCTTCATCCCCTTTTTCATCCCTCTTCAGCCTCAGATGGAGTCTTTGAGGATGGGCTTAATCATAACAAGTGAATGAAATATTTAGAATTAGGAAAAACACTTCCTGCTTGAAGCTTTGCAAAAACCATCAGCTTGTGACAGGAAAAAGCAATCTGAGGTTTTGTGTTATAAATTATCGAACCTGCAGAAAAGCTGGAGACTTCTGGGTCAGTGGGCAAAAAGGCTTGATGTGATTTCAGGGCAGAGTGTGGCTCTGTCACTGGCTGCTTTATGCCTTGGAGAAGATGGCCTTGTCATTGCAGTCTTGTTCAGGAGGACATTCTGTGAGCTGTTGACAGTAGAAAAGCCTTTTACTGTGCAATTTTCTGAGCCATCCCTGCAGATTTTGGGTGGATTTACACAGATTACATGGTTTTGTTCATCTCAGTTGCTGTGACTGGGTGTCTCTTACTGCTGTTGCCTCTACTAAGTTGTGTTCTGTCAACAGAAAAAGGTGGTGGTGGTACCTGCTGGATCTGATTCTGTTATTCTATAGTTGCACTGAAACAACAAGCTATAGTCAAAAGAAGGCAAATATTAGTATTTAGAACTTGAAAACCACCTCTGACCGCAGAAAGCTGATGATAAACCTGAGCAGGAGCCTCAGGTTTATCTTTCTACATTGGGGCACTTCTCCTTGTCTGTATTGGTGGTTAAGGCCAGCAGGGATGTCCCCTTTGCCTTGAGCTGGCTGTGAGTGGTGACCCCAAACTGCAAACATTCATGTGGACCTGCAAGGGGGAGGCTCTGGCCTCTCCTGGGTCAGCACAGTTCTGTGTCCCAACATTTGGTGTAGACATCAGGAGGAATTTCTCCCCTGAAAGAGTTGTCAGGCTTTGGAAGGAGCTGCCCAGGGAGTGGCAGAGTCACCGTCCCTTGTGGCAGCCCAGGGCCACTGGTGTGTGCAGCTGGGAGAGCCCACAGGGGCCAGCAGTGGCCCTGGGTGGCAGCCACAGAGTCACCCCAGTGTTGTGTGGCCACCAAACCCAAGCGTCCTCCTGTCAGCTGACAGCATTAGAGTCACAGCTGAATTTTGTTTGGCACTGAAAGTGTGCTGCTTCTGGGCTTTGCTCTAAAAATGCTGGGCTAAAAATAAACTGCTGTGCAGGGATGCTGGAAGCAGGGGAGCAAATGGAGAACTTAAGCACGGAACATAAGGCTTGGCTGACTGCAGGGATGGGATTGTGGAGCAGCAGCCAGGCCAAGGCAGGACAGTGCTGCCCAGGGGAATAATTCCCTGGGAAGGGGAGGAGGAAGTGAGGGAACTGAGTGTGGCAGGTAGACATTGAACTCTTCTGGCTGCCCCACTTCAAAGGGAGCGGGCCATAAAAGCCCCAACAGCAGTTGGGTGAGGAAAATTGCACCTCAGATATGAAATCCTGCTCAGCCAGGCTGGCCTCGTGCAGGTCCTCTCAGAAACTGGTGTTTGGGCTGCTCAGACAGTGCAGCAAAAAAAAGCACTCATGTTTAATGAGGTGTTCAGCTCATTTAAAATGGCAGCAAACCTGAGCAACCTGAGCTGGGCAGAAATGAGAGCATCTCCTTGCAGCAGGCTTGTCTCCCTCCTCAGACAGGGATATCCAGCCATTGTGCACTTCCCATGCCTGGATCTTCCCAAGTGCCAGTATGAATGACATTCCCCACATTCTTTCCTTAGCTGGAAGGAGCTGATCAGGCCCAGAGGTTGGGAGTCATGCTGGAAGTGCAGAGATAGCTCAGGCTTTAGCTGTTGGCCTTTCTCTTCCTGAGGGCATTCTGGTGTGGGATGCCCCAGTCCAAGGAGCTGGATATGGACATCTGATCCTCCTTGCTGCCTTTTTGCTCCAGTAGGAAAAATCTTCAGTGTCTGCATTCATTGGCGGAATGTCTAAGAGGAGCAACTTAGACTATATTTAAATAAATAAAAAAAGCAGCATATTTTTGGCAATAATTTAGACTTTTGCTGTAAACTGTCTACATTCCCTGGGGGATGAGGTCTCCTTTTGAGAAAATCTGTTCTGGATTCAGCATGTTTGACAATTTCTTTGTGTGACTAGCTTCAGGTTTTTGTTTTGGTGGGGTAAATGAGCACAATAATGTGTGTGTGCTTCTAAGTGCTCAGCTTGGGGGTTTATTTCTAATTTTTTTCTTTAAAATATCAAAACCCTCTCTTCAGGATACTGAGACTGACAAGGTTTGCGTTCCAGTATTGCAACACAAGGTGTTCTCTGTTTCAGACTGTAAATATTTATCTCTTGTCAAAGCAGAGCAGTTACTATTGGGAACTGATCTGGCATGTGAAAAGGTTTTCCTTAAGGAATTTGTTTCCTTTTATTTACAGTGTTATCGTATATTTAAATTCCAGGGCCTCAGCATATAGCTCTGAGGCTCCTTCCCAGCACTGGCAGCTAAAATGGGAATTATGGCAGCCTCGGGATAGGGATAAGGGAGTTCTGAGCACATGCTGGAGCCAGCCAGCGAGTGTGGCTGTGAAACACAGGCAAACACAGGCCAGGTCCTGCTGTTCTCCTGCCAGGGCACTGCTGGGCTGGCCGGGATGGAAGGGGCATGGACTGAGCTCAGTCCATGAACAGGTGTTCCCTGGGCTGGCATTTCCCAGCTGCTGGGCTGTTCCCTCCTCCCTCGGCTCTTCTCTCCTGGAGCAGGCCCTCTCAGCCCTGTCCGTGTCTCTGCTTCTCCTCCTGCCAGCAAACCTGCTTGGTCATAACCTTCCTGCTGCACTGGGAGCCTTCTCCAGCCACCTCCTGTTGGATTGCTCTCTGCTGTGTTTGCCACAGGTTTGGGTTCCTGCTCCTGGGAATTCCTGATGCCTCCCTGCTGCCTGCAGGTCCTGCTCCTGGAGAACTGGAGCTTTCATCTCCCTGCATTGCCTGGCTTTGCTGGGGAAATCGTTCCTGTTGTATTGTGCCACATGTGGGAGGCTTATTCAGTCTGCAAAGGTCTGGGTTTTATTGTTTGCATCTCCCTGGCTTCTGTACGTGCTTATTTTTTGATGCTGACGGTCGCTTGAAGTTCTGGATACTCTTGCCTGTGTGCTGGAGTCTCAGAAGAGCAGTCAAGGGCTGTCGAGGAGGGCTGCAGGTTGTGCTGCTTTCCCTCTCTTAGGGAACAGTCTCATTGAATGGAATTAGTTATCCAGGCTGAGTTCAGCCCCTGCTGTGGCAGGGCAGGGCTGCTTTTGCTTTTGTTTAGCAATGTGCAAAATGTATACCTCAGGCTAGAGCCAGCACTGGCCTTTGAGCTCATCTTGCTGATTCAGAGGTGGTAGGCAGATAAAATGGAGTGAAAATAAGAAATGCTTTCCTTGCCTCTGGTGTTTGAATATACGTCTGTTATTTCACACGTATGTACTTCATGTACATGAGAACAAATCATGTCTGTATTTAATATTTTCATGCGTCCATATTTCTGCGTGGTGTGTCTGTCCAAACCCCAAGGACAAGCCCTGGGTGGATGTCCAGGGAATGCCTTTATCATCTCCTGAGTTTATCATCGCTATCAGGTCACATCAGCTTCAGTTCTTGCTCTGTAAATCTGTCTCCAGGGATGCACACTCAGTACACCCTTTCTTTTTCTCCTCTCTGACATCCCATGTGAAATTTGCTGTTTGTGGCTTCGGGGCAGCAAGCCCTGTCCTGGTTTGGGGAAGGATTTGTCACTGGCACTGGATGGATGCAGCTTTTCCAGGGTGGTTTATGACTTTGTGTAGAGTTTTTAATAGCACTTGCAAATCAGACTACTAAAAGGTAAATGGCCAAAGTTATTCATAAACACTGTGATAGTCAGAGTGGAGACTCTGAATAGAAAGCATTGTTCAGGATTTCCTGGAGTGAGAAGTAAAGCTGTCTTGGTCAAAGGGAGCTGCTCTGTGTGGATTCAGTGCCGGGCTTATCTCCCTTGTTTAATGCGGTATGTTTTAGCAGAATCAAAGTTGGTTCTGAGTGTTACTGGCAGAAATGGCAGCCCATTTGCATATTTACTGGCTTCTGGGAGTCTAGATATGTCAGCAGCCTCTGCTCCTTTTCACTCGATCTTATCTCCCCATTCCATTTCAGGAAAAAATTCCTGCAATCTCCTTCGCCCCCCACCCCCAGCCCTGAAGTGTGCTTTGCATGCCGAGTGCTCTGAGGTAATGGGACTCGTGTTTGCTCTGCAGTGGCCCTGCCGTTTGCTTGAATGTAAAGCTGGTGCTGAAATGTAAATTTTCAGCTGCCTGACATCCCGAGGAGGTGTTTGTCTGTCAGAGGGTGCTGAGGCTGTGCATGATTTCCCTCAGGAGGGGGCTGGAGTTGGCTGCAGGCATTGGCTGTCAGGCCATTTTTTCCCCTCTGCCGTAATGTAACTTATTAATCATTGTGTTCATAGAAACACAGAATCATTTAGGTTGGAAAAGTTCTGTAAAATCATCAAATCCAGCAGTTTCCTCAGCATTGCCATTAACCCATGTCCCAAGTGCCGCATCCACATGGCTTTTAAATCCCAGGGATGGGGACTCCACCGCTGCCCAGAGACTGACAACTCTATCCACGCAGGAATTTTTCTAAATATCCAACATTAACCTCCCCTGGCACAACCTGAGGCTGTTTCCTCCCGTGCTGTCACTTGCTACCAGGAGGAAAAGACCAACCCCAGCTCAGTACAACCTCCTGTCAGGTACAAGATGGATCCAGATTAACGCTTACATGCAGAGTCTTTGGGTTTGTTTTGTTTTCACCTTGTATTCTTTCCCGTTCATTTATTTCAGAGTATCCCAAACAGCAGGTGATAAGGTGGATAAGGTGAGAGGAGATCCTGCAGAGCAGAGCTTTGGTGACTAATGGCAGCTTATCTGCCAGCAATCTGCTGGGAAAGCCCAGCAATTCCTCCTGGTGCAGAAGCTGGAGCTGTTAGCCAGAAGTTACAGGAGGAGGTTTAGGAGCAGGCAAAGGTGCAAAATCCCAAGCTCCAGGAAAGGAAATAAAAGACCATGAAGGTTAGGCTTTGATGTTTTTAAAGGCCGAAGAGGGACAAAAGCAGGTGTAAATTACTTTGCTTCATTCCCATCCTGAACGAGGAGCCAGTTGCAGGGAGGAGTATTCTGTCTGTGCTGTTTAGTGGGAAAAGCCATAAAGGGCTTGGAGGTGTTGGTGGATGAGAAACTCAGCATGACCCAGCAAAGTGCTCTGCAGGCTAGAAATCCCAAACCCCCAAATCCTGGGCTGCATCCAAAGAACTGAGACCAGCAGGAAAGAGAGGATTCTGCCCCTCTGCCCCACTCAGGTGAGACCCCAGCTGCAGAGCTGCCCCAGCCCTGGGGCCCAGCACAGGAAGGACCTGGAGCTGCTGGAGAGAGCCCAGAGGAGGCCATGGAGCTGCTCTGAGGGCTGGAGCCCTTCTGCTCTGGAGCCAGGCTGGGAGAGCTGGGGGGGCTCACCTGGAGAACAGAAGGCTCCAGGGACACCCCAGAGCCCCTTCCAGGGCCTAAAGGGGCTCCAGGAGAGCTGGAGAGGGACTGGGGACAAGGCATGGAGGGACAGGACACAGGGAATGGCTTCCCACTGCCAGAGGGCAGGGATGGATGGGATATTGGGAGGGAATTGTTCCCTGTGAGGGCATTGAGGCCCTGGCACAGGGTGCCCAGAGCAGCTGTGGCTGCCCCTGGATCCCTGGAAGTGTCCCAGGCCAGGTTGGACACTGGGGCTTGGAGCAACCTGGGATAGTGGAAGGTGTCCCTGCCCATGGCAGGGGGGGAATGGGATGGGCTTTAAGGTCCCTTCAAATCCAAACCCTGAGTTAGGGCTCTAAGGCTTCCTTGAGGACAGAGAGTTGAAATCACTTTCTGACTGGTGACTAACAGTACTGTAAAACATACCTTAAAAAGCCCCCATGGCAGGTACTGTGTCAGTCCTTGAAACATGTCCAATGTTTTGTGTGGCTTTACAGTCCAGTTTTCTTATTGCCAAGAACAATTCCAGTTTGCCTTGCTATGTTCACATTGTTCAAACAGGCAAAATGGGCCACATAAAATGTAAATCCTTAAGTAAATGGAGCTCTTCCTTCACACTGAGTTAAAGAACCACTGTGATGTTGGGAGCAGCACCTGGAAAGTAATTTCCCAAAAGTTTGCTGGCCTTTGTCAAGGTAACCTGCGGGTACTTCTTTAAAGGGTTTTGCTCCTCTTTGGTTTTGATGGTGTTATAAACCCGATAAATGTGTAATAAACAACCTGAAACCTCCTGAAGCCTGAGAGGTGCCAGTTGCTCCCTCCTTGCCTTTCTTGCTTGTCAGCTTTTAAGACTGAAATATTTGCCTGAAGGTTCTAGTTTTCATTATAGGGTGATGCTGGTCATGAGAAATGTAACCCTGTTCAGAGGGGTACAGCAGAGGAACTTACAGGTTTGTGGTGACTTACTTGGTTTCCTATCCTGGCTGTGGATGTGGCTGGAAAATGTTAATTGTGATTTCAAGCTGGAAATCATGGAATGCTCGTGAATATAAAACTATACATTTATTTCAGCTTCCCGTGGGGATTCCTGCCCCTTCAGTTATCAGCAGTCTGAGGCTTGGAGTCTCAGCAGCTTTGGCAGAGGAGCCAGGACTGAGCAGAGTGCCCAGGACTGCCCTGTGAGCATCCTTGAGGGATGATCCCATCAGCAGAGGGATGCTGTGAGTGGTTATGTGTTTTCCCAACAAATAAAAGTAAATTATATTGCACTTTAAAGGCAGAGTTGTGAGCTCTTGCTTTCTGTTTGGTGCACTATCCTTCATGCTTGTATGTAAAATTTGGATTTAAGTAAAGATCCTTTGAGTAAGATACACAAGACATTTTTATTGGATGTAGGAAAACAGACCCTTTAAAAGAAGAAATGACAGAGTGGCACCACACACTGGGGTTTAGATGAGATGCTCTTTCCAACCCAAACCACTCTGGGATTCCATGATCTCATGCAGTTCACTGGGACTGGGGTCTGGCTGCTTGGGTGTCTGTGGGAAGGACACTGTTTTGATATCATGATCATGGTATCATTTGGTATCGTGCCAGACAGGAGGGATAAAATGTGCAGAAGTGTAAACTTTGGAGCCTGTGATGAGGTCCCAAAGCGTTTGTGGGTGAGGGTGTGCTGTGCCCGACGTGCTGGGCACCAGCCAGGGTTGAGGGTGCTCGCCTGAGCTCCACACACATTCCTGCAGTGTGGGTTGGGAAGCACAGCCTGGGGCTGGGGCCCAGAGTTATGGGATACTAGGGGACAGGAGGGACACGGGATGTCCTCAAACAAAATAGTTCTTTGGAGGTGGGCAGTGGTGGAGCCGGTAGCTGAGGCATGGAAAAATGTGATAAACACGGAGGTGAAGTGGCTCCTCCAGAGAGAGTGCCTGGAGGAGGCTCCGTGAGCAGGTGTGGAGAGGGACCCCTCTGCTTGGAAGGAAGGTGAGCTCGTGCTGGGGCCACGAGGTGATCCCAGTCAGCCTCTGGAGCAGGGGAACAGTGCAGGGGATGGCATGGCACCCTGTGGCTCCTGGCTGTTTGATGTGCTGGCAGAGGCTCTGCTGCAGATGAGAAGGCACGGGCTGCTGTGATCTGTGCCTGTGTCGCTGTTTTCCAGCCGACAGCAGAGGGCTAAATGTCCACTCCGTGGTGATGCAACGTGTTTGTGGAGACCTTGGGGCATGTTTCTTTCCCAGAGCATGCCAAAGGTCAGGACTGCCAAAGCCACGGGGGCAGTAGGTGGGAATGGCAGCGAGGTTAACAGGGGGCACTGGAGAGCAGCACGAAGCTTCTGGATCAAACTGGCCCTTCCAGAAAAAGACTTGAGGAAAGGTCTCACCAGACTGCACGAGCTGGGTGGCAGGCTTGCTTGAGTGTTCAGACCAAATTATTTTCTCCTGGTAATCAGATAGCATTCAATTAAAAAAAAAAAAAAAAAAAAAAAAAGAGAACTAGGCTGACCTTAAACAATGTTTGTTCTTTAAAAAAAAGTCAATATTCTTTTTCCAAGTTAATGAAAGTAATTAACAGTGATTGATGACACATGTACTCAGCTATTTTATGCTGGGAGACCAGATGGGTTAGGCACAGCCAGTGACCAGTAATTCTGATTCTTTGTCAGAAGGAACGAGAAGTTCAGATGTGGCTGGAACAGCTCAAGTACGTGAAGAGAAAAGGTAAATGTTTTTCTCTCTGCCTTTGCCTACCTAAGGAACTGGAAAACAGCCTCAGGTAAAGAATTGCTTTCAGCCAGTGAGGTGAGCTCCCTATCTGCTGGCCACAGAGCCTCTTCCTTGCACTGAAAATGTTGCTGGGGGGATTCTGGCTAAAAGTAATATGGAATTATGAAATTACAGACGGGTTTGGGTCAGAAGGGACCTGAAAGACCATGTAGTTCCACCCCCCTGCCATGGGCAGGGCTGTCCCTCGCTGGTTCGGGTTCCAACCTGGCCTCAAATATTCCATTTTTAATCACTTCTCAGTCAAGCATGTAAAAGGAGTTGTGATTTTTCTGCTCCTGAGTGTGTGTAGTGAGGGTGATCTGCAAGGCAGGGATGAAGAAACGGGATAAACTCCCAGTCTGCACTCACCTTCTGTCAAGCACTACTTCCAGCTATGTGATTTGGACTCCTTCAAATGTGGAAATAGTAGGATGGAGGAAAGACATGGAATTGGGAAAGAAGAGGGCCTCAGAAAAAGCCAAGACAGTAGATTTTTATAGGTAGCTCTGCCCAATTTGTGCCGACTCCTGTGAGGCTCCGGTAGCAGCTGGAACAGGCTCCCGAGGCAGACTTTTATCCTTTCTCCCTCCCACGCGGATCCATCTGTGAGACTGCTTGTTCTTGCTGCTCTTGCTGAGAAACTGGATTGAGCTCAGAAGCATCCTGCTCTTTCAGACCCTCTGCCAGAGTCTTGCTAGTCAAGGAGAGCTCTGTATTCCTGCAGATTCGCACAGTCCCAGGTTGCAAACAGGCGCTGCCGTTTCTGAATCTACAGCTCTTCCTGCTCGACTCTGAAAAAAATAATTTCCAAGCTGTTGGCCGCTTTAAATTGGGGCTCCCATGGAGTGAACATGAGGTGCTATTTCCAGATTTGTTCAGGATCTTTTGTTCAGAGTTTTGGGTGACGCCTGGGAGGATTTAGGTTCGCTCCTCATGCCCTTGGTTGTTCCCAAAGCGCTTTTTGTGTTTGGGATACCTGCAGTGGTTTCAACATCAATTCTTGTTGAGGTCTAAAAACTGCTGAGAGATCTGCCCAGTGCTATTGCTGTGAAATCTGTGGAAGTGGAAATCGTGTGGGTACTCCTGTGTGTTCCTAGCAAGGAAGGAGAAAGTGCACAAAACTTTGGTGGTTTTAGGTGTCCACCAGATTTTTCTTTCTAGGCTGTGGAGGCACCTTTGGTTTTCAGAGCAGTTGTACGTGCTGGTCAGGGTGGTGATTTGCAAAAGTGTCTGTGCAAGGTACCACAAGAGATTTCCTCAGTTTGAAACCTAGTGAGGAAAATACTGCCAGGGGCAAGCTCAATAATGTCAGTTTTGTGTTAATTTAACATAGAAATGGGTATAGGGTGTTTTCACTTTCACTGAGATACCGTGATTTCAGTTTGGGCCAGTGTCTCAGCACTTGGACTTCCACCAGAGATCAGTCTGAGCACCTGACTTTGAGACACAACTGAAAAGAGCCTGGGAAAAGCAGCTTTACTCAGGGAATCTGTGTGATTCCCTGGAAATCAGCCGTGGAACGTTCCTTGACAGTAAGAAGCAAGAGGATGGGAAACTGTAGAAAGCATTTTCCTTGATTATTTTTGTAGACAATTTCTGTTACATGTAATTAGATTAATTATTTCCACCTGGGTTTTCCACCCTTCCATAGCTGTGGATTAGTTCCATGTTAATAAAGCAGCTCATAATTAGTTAATAGTGTCTTGCCATTCACGGCTGTTCATTTTGTTGCTGATGGTGACTTCAGTGCTTGTGTAGCACTGCTTATATTGCAGGGACTTGCTTATGGAATAATGGCAGGATTGCTTATGGAATAGTGGCAGGATTGCTTATGGAACAATGGCAGGATTGCTCCCAGGGAGTGTCCAGGAAGGCACTGCAGCTCCTGGGTGAGCTGGGGGTGTTTGGAGCAGGTTAATCCTGGAATCTTGGTACACACACACTAAAATTTAACATGTAGGACAAATGTGCCCAGAGATGGTATCCCTGATGGTGTAACCACACAGAACCTCTCAGGAGGTTGCAGTGTTTGGTGTGAGCAGCAAATCTTCACTCTGTGTGTGAGCTGGAGAGTGGAAGTTTCAGGGAGAGGCGGAAGCACAGTGTTTGTTCGGCTCTGGGCTGTCATGTGAGAGAAAGCCTCTTGTGATGGCTGGCTGGGAAAAGTCAGCATTTGCTAAACAAATGCACTGGGGCTGATTGCTTGAAGTGCTGCTGTGTTTCTGAGGTGCTCTGTGTGTTTGAATCACCGTGCTGAGCTTTTGATCTCAGATGCAGGCACCTCTGGTTCTGGTGCTGCAGGGAAGGGACGCGTTTGGCACAGATGGGGTGTCCTGGTAAAGAGGGCTGGACTGGTCAGTCTGGATCCTCCTTGCCAGGGCATGTTTGTACCTGGTGTTCCCTTGGAGAGGAGCTCTTGGTAACAGCTGGACTAGGTTGGGTTTCCTGTTTAATTTTCACTTACACAGTTCTAACTGCAGTGAAGGCTTCAGTGCTCACACTGCTTGTGCTCCCTGTCCCCCTTCCACGAGGATTCCTGAGTTTTGTGTCAACATTCCCACTTGCCAGTATTTCTCTTAACTTACTGAGTGCAGGAAAACTGCACTTACTGAGTGAGTGGAAACTATAAAGAATCTGATATGTGATTTCAGTGCAATATAGGAAGTTTTACAGAGCAAAATTTATATTTTGTGAGATGGGGCTGTCACGTCGGTGTGGGACAATGCAGAGCTGAGTTGGTTTGATGACTGTAGGTTGGTGTTCAAATGAGATTTTAAGGTTTTTTAAGGTCTTTAAAAGTTCTTAATTGCCACGTTCTCCAGCAGCATCCAAGAGGATGTAATTTGGGAGGCCTTTCACAACAGGACATGGCCATGGTCTCACTTCTCAAACAGTGACTTGTCTCATGGTTTTCCTGGCCTCGTGCTCTTGGTGTTTCTCCTCTTTCATAAGAAATGTGTCCATTTGCTTTTGGAATTCAGGAGAACTTTTGATTTTTCCAGCACCCCAAGTCAGTTTCTCAGTGCAGCTAAGGAGGAGCAGGTAATGCAGAGAGCACACTTCAAATTGTGCTTTTTCCAAATTGTGGACCCTTCCCTTCCTCCTGGGTCCACTCAGCTTCTCACCAAGCAAAAGTAGGGGAAAAAGTTCTAGCTCTGACAGAAATAGCTGGGAAGCTGAATGATCAGTGATTTGTTTGTGTTAACCATGGTTCTGCATCACGATGATATCTTTAAGTCACTTCTGTCTGGGCTGCAGGTTTATTATAATCTGCTTCTCCTGCATGAGAAATTTGTACCACACCTCTGATGGTTTTCTTGCCTTTTTGAAACTCTTACACTGTGTACCTGGAAAAGGAAGGGGAGCCCGTATCTGCACAAAATCTGTGTGGTCTTGGAGGAACGGGGCTAACACAGCAGCAAATTTGCTTCTTTTTTTTTTATTTTTCATTATTCTATGGTAATCCAGTTGCTCTTCTGGCCACAGCTGAGCATTAAGCTGATAGCAGATTTTACAGTGTCACCTGCTATTCTCACAGTCTGTGTTTAGAGACAGAAAACTGCTTAGAGGCTCCAAATTCTTTGAGGGGGGTGTCTGATGGTGTCTGAAGTTTGCAAATATATTTCCTGGAAGAGGTGTGAGTATTGCTGGAACTGTAGGAAAAGCAGCACTTGTGGGCAGTGCTTGTGAAACCTGCTCTCCTGGCACAGATCCAGTGAAGCTGTATTCTGCTGGAGAAACAGGAGTTGAGGGGATGTTGTCTCAGGGCTGTGGGGGGCCTGGGGACTGCTGCCACTCTTTTTGTCACCTTGCAAAGTGGTGGCTGGGAAGTGGAGGTCCCTGGAGGGGAGGTGAGCTTGGGAGGCTGTTTCACACTGGCTCTGCTCTAAATAAAGCATCCTGGCCTAGTGGAAGGTGTCCCTGCCCATGCCAGGGGTTGGGAGTGAGGTGGGCTTTGAGGTCCCTTCCATCACCCTGTATAAAGATGCAGTAAATCTCCCTGTGGTCACACTGAATTGTTTCCAGGCACTTCTGAGCCTCTTCCTTCCCTACTCTTTTTGTGTATGGCTCCTGAACTGGCAGTATTTTATAAACAAACCCTGAGCAGCAAAGGCAGCTTTCCCCCCCCCCCCCCGGTTAAAGTGCAGGATCTGTTGTCAAAGGAGAGATTTAATCGATGGAGCTCTGAGAGAGGCTGTGCCTCCCTTCAGGTCGGTGTGTTTGTGTAAACCCAGGGCTGTTTGCTTCTAAATGGAGCCAGGAAGGTAATTTTGGGGGAAAAAAGAACGATCTCGTTGTAACCGAACTGTGCCAAGGCAGAGGGCTCAGAGGTGGCACATTTTGGAAGGTGGTGGTGGTGCTTCCATGGCTTTTGGAGAGCAAACCCACGGTGCTGGGGTGCTGCTAGAGCAGAGCCAGGATGTGGAAGGCCTTCCAGCATGTGCTCCAAGGGATGCTGGCAGCAGTGCTGCTGCTGCTGTGTCAGGGAGAGCCGGGGCACCAGAGCTCCTGGTCCCCAGTAACCCGGCTGAGTCAGCCTGAAAAGCCAGCCCCAGGCCAAGATTCTTATCGGGGCTGGAGAGCAATTAAAGCTCTGAGAAATGGAGCTCTGTCAATAAAGTTCTGTGGTGACCCTCAGTGGTTGCTGCACATCTGGACTTGTGATGGCACAGAAGCACATCTGGAAGGGGCTGGGAGGAGAAAGGTGAACATTCATGCTGCCACAGAATCACAGAACCATAAGGGGTTGGAAGGGACCTTAAAGATCCCCTTATTCTACCCCCCTGCACCTTCCACTGTCCCAGGTTGCTCCAAGCCCCATCCAGCCTGGTACTGAGCAGTGCTAGCGATGCATCCACAAGCTCCCTGGGCAGCCTGTGCCAGTGTCTCACCACCCTCACAGTAAAACATTCTTCCTGATACCTAAACTCCCACTCTTGTCAGTGTGAACACATTATTCCTTGTGCCTTCACTGCAGTTCCTGATGCAGAGTCCCTCTTCAGCTTCCTCAGAGCCCCTTCAGATAATGGAGTGTTGCTTTGAGGTAACCAACCACGCAACCTTCTCTTCTCCAGGCTGGACAGCCCCAGCTTTTTCAGTCTGTCTTTGTAGGGGAGCTGCTCCAGGCCTCCTATCAACAAATCATTCTTGGGGCAGACCTGTACGATTCTTATGTAAAAAAAAAAACCAAAAAAATAAAAAAAAAACCCAAACAAACAAAAGACCCAACAACAACAACCAAAAAACCAAATAAAACAAAACAAAAAAAACCCCAAAAATAAAAACAAAAAAAGCTTTCTGTTGGGGTAGGAGAAGATCTGGAATTACTTTAAATCCAGGGAAGGTGCCTTGCCAGGCTTGGTGGTTTGCTGAGGCTCCAAACCAGGGAGAAATGAGGTGCTGCAACCCCTCAATTTGTCCTGCAGGAAGAGAGGCTCGTTTGGGGCTGTGACAAGGAGGTGACAGCACTCTCAGACCGTGGCCACCCTCTGATCCAGGGTGTGATGCGGGTACAGCTGCTGGTGCACCAGCCCCCGTGCTTTAGGGAGCCTGTGCTCTCGGGTGTGCCCTGCTAGAAGCAAGCTGAAATAAACAGGCATTAAGTGGCTCCTTGTGCTCCTGTTCCTGAGATTTTTAAAAATCCAGCAGTGACCAGACTCTGAAAATTCTCCTGCAAGGCAGGAAGCTTGGTGATGCCAGTGCCGGTTAAATAACGTTTGACAAAGCTGCTGGTTTGAGCCCCGTTCTGCCGGGCACTCCCTGCGGTGCCAGCCGCTGCCCTGGCCGTGGCTGCTCTCCTTTGCACAGCCCTTCCTTTGCTCAGTGCCCAGGGACTGCCAAACCTGGCACTGTCCCCGGGGCCCTGCCTGCTGTCTGCCAGGCCAGTTCCCGTGGCCAGCAGGTGATCCTGGGGCTGGTGGCACGCTCTGGCTGGCTGTGCCCATCTTTGGCCTGAGGTGCACCCCAAAATGCAGCAGTGAGCCTTGCTGGGGCCGTCTGGCCAAGGCTCGGGGTGCCTCCTGTGTGCGGGGTGGCAGCGGGCACGTGGCCCTGAGCCAGTCCCTGCCCGTGCCTCTGCAGTGATGCTCGGGGTGGACTCGCTGTTCCTCGGGACAGAGGTGATCGCCCTTGTCCTGGGAGGCACTGGAGCAGAAGTTAAACAAACTTGGTTTGTTTTTCTTTTTAATCTTATTTTTTTTTCTAAATGAGATAATTTGCTTGGAAAACCCTCTAGACCTCCCGATAGCCGAGGCATAGAGAGAGACAGCGTTTCACTTCTTTTAATTTAAGGAGTGTTTTCCTTGAGATGGTGGCAAAAGGACAAATTTACAGAAGAAATTTTGCAGGTGGAGGCCTGGTATTGGTCTGCATGGAGATCAGTGCAAGGGCTACCTGAAAATTACAGTTTGGGAGGAGGTAATTTGTGACAGGACTGCTGTGTCCTGGAGAGAATAATTGAATCACAGAGTGATTGGAAGGGACCTTAAAACCCAGCCCATTCCACCCCCTGCCATGGCCAGGGACACCTCCCACTGTCCCAGGCTGCTCCAAGCCCCTGGCCTTGAACTCTTCCAGGGATGAGGCAGAAGCAGGAATAGATTAAACTGGCAATGCTGTTGAATGGTTTTGGTGCTGTTCATTCAGTCCAGTTTCTTTAGGAAACTTTCACTGTTCATTCTCATTCTTGTGCTGGGAAAATGAGGACAGGGAGATCTGGTAACTCCACTCCAAATCCTTCTTGTCTGCAGCTGAGATGGCTTATGCTACAACAGTACCTGCTGGTTTTAATGAAAATAAATTATGTTAGTATTTTGCTAATGCCTGGTCTAAGCTGACCCAGCTCTGTTTAACAGGATGTGCTGATTAATGGGACTGGAACATCTTGAACATTCGGGATGGCAGAGACCTGCAGGGATTAGAAATGACATTTAAGTGATTTTCTCTTGAATTTGACGCGTAACATGGAATGCGTTCCAGGTCTCTAAGAATGCAAGATGGGCAGAGAGGAGCTTGGAGAGTGGTGATGCTGAGACACTTGGGCTGCAGAGAAACAGCCAATTAAAGGGGGCTTTTAATGAAGCACAGCAAGGAAGGGACTGTGTTCAGCAGTGCCTGCCCAGGCATTTTCCTGCGCATCAGGGAAGTAACCTTAGAAAGCCCATCCTGAACAACTGTGCCGATGCTGGAAGTCTCAGACCTGGTATTGTTTCTTGGAAAGGAACACTCAAATCTGAGCGTGCTAAGAGCTCTTCCAGGAACAGCCAGCACTGCCTGAAATGCTGTGGCACAGCCACACTGTGGCCAAAGGGTCCTTGTGCAAGGCAGGAGCAATCCCCATGGCAGCTCCCATGGCAGCTGCCAGCAGCCATCCCTCGCCCCAGTGGTGCTGCAGGGCACCACTCCTTGGGAGCTGCTGCCAGAGCAGTTTGGGGTGAGCAGAGTCAGCTGGATCCGTGGGGATGGGCTGGAGCTGGCTGCTGCCAGCAGGGTGACCTCACCCCAGCACTGGGTGATGCCTGGCTGGGCAGGAGGAGCTCCCCTGGGTACCCAGGAGGGCTGGGCTGCTGGTGTTTTATGGTGCAAAGAAGGGAGATCACCTGTGGCACTGGGGTACTCTGCATGAAGGACACAGCTGGGTTCAGTCTGGGTCAGTGGTGTTGGCTGGGAGCTCGTGCCAGTGGCACAGCACAGTCCCTGAGACAGCCTGCCTGTAAAACAGGGATGCTCAGGAATCCCAAAATGGTTTGGGGGGAAAGGAATCTCAAAGCCCATCCCATTCCACCCCCTGCCATGGGTAGGGACACCTTCCACTATCCCAGGTTTCTCCAAGGCCAGTGTAGCCTGGCCTTGGACACTTCCAAGGATGGGAAATACTGGCTGTCACTTGGTATAGTGCCAAAAACCCCCTGACCCCCCCAAAACTGAACTTGAGCAAGTTCTGTCGCTATAAGGGTGGCTGGTTAGGTCACCATGGGTCTCAGGTGGGGTTTCTCCAAACCAGGGTATGGTTTCTTTACTTCCATATTTTGGGGGGCTGGGGCAGAGGTTGCTGGCTCTGTGGGTCATTTCCCCTCTGTTCTCTCTCCCTCCCTCTACTACACAGCTTCAAAATAATTGGGAGTGGTGGATTTTTTTTCCCCTGGGGCAGTATGGAGCTGCTTCTTGGTAATCTGCTGGAGGCTTGGGTAGAGTGGGAGTGGAATTGATTGTGTGGGTTTTTTTCCTTCCTGCTCCAAGACCACTTCTTGGCACTGAGGAATTTTTCTTTAGACTTCTTTGGGGAACAGATGCGTGAAGTACAGTTACCACTCATACATATGGCTTTTAAAATATGGAAGCTGTTGGACTGAAGTGGCTTCATATGGTGCTGTTGGAGGATGAGAATTAACACGGAATTTTGGGTTTCTGAGACGTGAATGTGTCGTTGGAAAGTTGTTTAATTGTTTTTTTAAAAATAATGTTAAGTATTAATTTGCATCTTTATGGTTATTAATCAAAGTAACATTTACAACTCTGAAAATTACTCTCTCTGCAGCCCTTAATGCCTAAAATAGCATTGTAGTTTAATCTCAGGGATAAATAGGTTATATAATGTACAATATAAATGGCTGTTAATCTTCATTTGCTAACGCAGACATCTTTTTCTTTAATTGCAGGTTCCCATTTTAAAAGCTATTGGAAGACACTCTGCCACCCTCTTGGATTACTTCCCATACGACTCAGCATGTCACTGTGCCCTGGATTTTACAAGGTGGCCATGATTTAATCCCCACTTCCCACTCCTATGTATTGGTGAAGCACTGGAGCTCTTTTGAGCTGCTGTTACTCGCGTGGGAACTGATTTGTCTCCAATCCCTTCTCCCAAGGACTAGACATTGCCAGCAATGAGCTCCCAAAGCCATCCAGGTAAGGGTAAGGCCACTTGGAGTCCCAGCAGCGACCCCAAAACACAGTTTGCTGCATGAACACACCTTTTAATTGTGCTGAAATGGTCATCCAGACCCCCTCCCTTTCGTGCTTCGTCTGAAACTTGGTGTGAAGGTGGAAAGTGCTGTAGATGTTACCCAAGAGTTACAAGGAAGTTTTACTGTTTCAGTCTTCTGATTGTTCTAAAATTTGGGTTTCTAATCGTTGCATCAGTGAAAATTGGAATTTTCTGAGTAATTAACCAGATATTTAATTTGTTAAATCTGTGCTGATGAGCCTTAACGATATGGAGTGTTATTTCCAAGGAACAGGCATGGTTCTGCTGGGGCCTTTATTGATATTTAAGAAACCTGTTGGACTTCTTAACAGGAAGGAATAGTTTTGCTGGAACAAAAGTCAATTGATGCACCTCAATGCTGTCTGGAGGATTATCCCTAATGTGTCTTGTAATTTGAGGCATGATTCATCACTACCAAATTATGCATTTCTGTCTGTCAGGAGAATTTGTAGCTGCTCAGTTACCTGCTTTCCAGCTTAAAGCTGCCTCACACATTTGTTTTTAGGGAGTCTGGGGCAACTTTTGTGTTAGTTAGAGCTTTGTTAGAGGAATTTTAATTGTGCTTGGGCTGTTTCAGTTTATGGTACAGAACTGGCTGCTGGGAAGCAAATAATCCAACAACAACAAGGCACGTGGAAGGACTTATTTCACTCTGCCTCTGAGAGATTACTCTGTGACTTCAGTTTAATCAGGCTGGGGTTAACAATTAAGGCTGAAGTGCTAAAAGCCAGAGAACAGCTCCTAAGATTTAAGGAACCGCTTGTTTGTGGGGGGAAGAAATCCTGCAATAAATAGGGGAGCTGGAGTCTCCAGGCACCAGGGGGAGATCTGACCTTCTCCTCACAACTGAAAAGAGTTTATGAGTCTCTAAAATCATCAGAATTATCAAAAAGAAAAAAACAAACCTGGCCTCTGCTTCCATAATGTAGCAGTCTTAGATTTTGAAATTTGTTGGTACTATGAGGAGTTGAGAAATGTGTGTTTGTATGAATGCAGGTGTTCACTGGAGACACAAATGCAGAATGATGTTTTTCAGGAGCTCTGTTTTTCAGATAACAGATAATTGTTGTTTCAGTGTTTCCATGACTCAGGAGTGAGGCTGGGCAGCTGTGGCCATCTGCTTTTCTCTCATTGTGGTGGTGGGACACCTTAAACACCCACCTGCAGTCCAAACCCAACCGTGGGTATTTCTTGGCTTCTTAAGGAGCCGCTCTCCAGAGGTTTGGGAAGTGGTGATGTCCTTCCTGGTTGGGCTGTTATGCAGTGGAAGCCTGATGCAGGTTTGCCTTGCTTCCTTTCATAATTCATCACTGAATACTTGTTTCTCCTGCCTCTTTCTGCTGCTTTGGTTCAGCATTCCTGTCAATCCAAAAACCAGCTTGAGCTTTGTTTTTCTAGCAGCCCTGTCTAGAATGGTGCTGAGAAGGGTAGTCTGATCAAAACCCAGGGTGCGGCAGCTGGGCAGGATGCTGTTGGATACCCACCTTGTGCCCTTCCTGGATGCTGGGTTCTTAATCTGGTTGTACTTCCAAGGGCTGGGTTGGAATTCTGAAGTGTTTCATGGTGGCTTTTCATCCCCAGTGTTCTTGCTGCTTGTTTCTCTTGCAAGAATCAGTTGTATTATAAGGAGCAGAAATATTTCTCAAGCCTTGCCAAAGATGACATCTGGACTTCTCATGTCAGTTATCATAGCCATGTTGATTATACAGCTACAGGTAATTATTCCTAATGATGGGCATTGTTTAAGGGAAGGCTCTGGCTTAACTCAAGAGCCTATTAAGCCTTGCTTCAGTAGGTTCAAGCTTTCTTCTCTAATCTTCTCCAAGGCCAGCACTAATGGGATGTTTTAGGAGCCGTGCCATGAAGTTGTTGCGGCATAGATGAATGGAAGTGCTTTGGGTTGGGTTTTTTTCTGTGCTTTTTTTGCTTTTTCATTTCACTCTGCAAAGCTTTTGTGAGAAGTGTTGGGCACTGAAGCCCTCTCGCTGAACAAGGTGGAAAAATATGGAGAAGATTTAAGTTAGCTAAGAAAAGTATGCCTTCTTCCCCCATCACTGTCTCTTCTTTTGTTGTGTTTTGGACTCAGATTCTGTAGGGAATAAGAAATAGCTTTTGGAGAAGAAGAATACCCAGGTGGGAGGAAACTTCCTGGGAGGCATCACGTGGCCTTTGGCTTTTGGCAGAGGAGTCGCTGCCTCTTCCAGCGCTGGAACAAAGCTGGAAAAAAAGACGCTGGAATTGTGCTGTGAAGGCTCAAGTTGCTGCGAAGTATAATTAAGACAATTAGGCTAATTAAGATAACATTTAGGATTATGACAAAGCTTGGGGGGGGGGCAGGGGAAAGCATGTTTAGTTTCACTCCTTAACCTGTTCACGTTGGCCACAATTTAAGCTTGCCTTACATAACCCGTTGTGCTCACCTTACCCAGGGTGACTGGGTTGTGAGTAGGTGTGGGGTGTTTTTACAGGTTTTTTTCATGTTTTAGGGTTTTTCCCCCTCTCTTATTTACCTTAAATGATTCCTTGCAGTTGCCTTCTACCTCCCCGCTTAATTTTCAGTGGCTTGAGTTTCACTATCATTCGCTTCTTTAATCAGTAAAGATTGTTCTGCTGATACTAGTTATACATAAAGATTAGTTTTAAAAAACCAAAACACTTAAAGTTAATCACTCAACTGATTTGTATTTGTTTAAGTTCACTTTCCTTTGTAAAAGCTGAAAATCTCCATGTTCAATGAAGCATTTTGTTTATGAAATGTTATCCTGCAGGAATTAACCAGTCTGAATGCAAATGCACCATCCTTTCTTCAGAGCCACTCTTGCAGAGATGCAAATTTCAGCTACATTTTGCAGTGCTGAATGTTTGATAATTAGGAATATTGAAGTTTGGAGAATGAGCTGCCTGGCTGATAGGGGAAAATCTGCAGCAGGGATCATTAGGGCTGAGAGGAGCTCCTGGAGGAAGCAGTGAGCTCCAGGATCACATGGCACCGGGAGAACGAGTTGGGGAGTCACGTACTGTGATTTGCTGGGCAGATAAAGACTTCTGTATGGGGCTTTATCTGCAGCCAGCCACTCTCCTGCCCTGCTCCACAGTCAGTGAGGCATGGAAAGCCATTTCATGCAGCACACACAGAAGAGCTCTCCCCATGAGCATCTCCCAGTGTTTTGCACCGCCCGATAAATATTTGATGCGTTCTCTTTTTAAAGATTAAGAAGTTTCTGTGGAGATGCATTTCAAGGCGGCTTTAAATGACACTGACCTACTTTCTGGCAGCAATGAGGCTGTCTGGGGAAGTTATCTGGGGGCAAGAGCATAATTTCAAATAAACACAAGGACTACGGGGGTAAGCTCCAGCCCTCCTCGAGCAGGGCTGGGCCATGGTGGGTACTTGGTGGCTGTGGAAGAACATCTGGACATGGTGTATCTCGGAGTCATGGAATGGTTTGGGTGGGAAGGGGCTGTAAAGCCCACTCCATCCATGGGCAGGGACACTTCCCACTATCCCAAGTTGCTCCAAGCCCCATCCAGCCTGGCCCGGGACACTTCCAGGGAGCCCTGCTTCCCCTTACCAGTCTGGTGCTCTGGTTTTACTGGATTATTCTAGACTGGGAATTCAGAGGCTGTTGCCCTGAGCAACCTGGTCCCCCAGTTTTGGGGGGGGGACTTTGGGGTTGGCTGTGGGGTAAACTCAGCAATAAGCTCTGGTTAGAAGAGCTAAAAACTTCAACAGATGGAACTGGCCATGTCTCCATTCACTTTCCTTTCTCCAGCCCACGACAGGACACCTTTTCCACCTTCATTCCCATTCTTACCCATGTGGGAGCTGAGCCTGTCCTGGATTTCCTCTAGGAATGGTGTCATTTTGAGGTCCTTGAAAGTTTTAAGTCTGCTCCCACGAAACCTGTGAAGATTTCACTTTCTGGAGCATCAAATAGTTGTGACTTTCTGTGCAAGGGTTTGATTGTACCCTCAAAAGAGAATAGTTTTGTGCTTCAACTTGGGGTTCAAGCTGAAGTTCCTGCTAGGTCAGTGTCCCTGCCAAGTACATTCCTCTCATTTCTGCTTTTTCTTTAAATGCAGTTCTTGCACTTAGGAATTCTTTAGAAGCCTGTTTCTAAAGTAAGTTTTTTAGCTTGTGATGCTTCCTGCAGTGCAAAGATGAGAAGCAGGTACTTGTGATGAGAGGCTGAGAACTCTGGATTATTTTGAATGAAGTACAGGGTAGGGAAAGGATATAAAAAAGGTTGGACTTTTAAAGTCAGGTGATTCTGTACTAATGTTTGAGATAGTCCTTGGGATCTTGTGTCCCACTTGGAAAGGAGACAAACCTTTTTCTACAAGGGTACTACATTTTTGTTACTCACTTTTGGTCAACCCCAGTTTGCCATGTGTCTCATACTTCCCCAAATTCAATTTGTTACCGGAAGAGTGGATAAACAATTGCAATGACGTTTCTTCTTTAGTGTAGTGTTTAGTATATCTTTTTCATCCTCTGCCATCTGTAGAAATTGCCTTTACAGTCAGAGGATGGCTGGGAGTGAGTGAATGTGGAGTAGCAGGTGCCTGACTGGAGAACGAACAGTTGTGAAATTGGTAATTCTCCCATCTTTCAGTAAAGGTTTTGCCAGTCCCTTTCTCCCTGTAGCTTGCCATGTACCAGGAATTTCCACAACCCCCCCCTTTTATTTCTTTATTTTATTATTTCTGTTTTGGCCATTAAGCAGGGAAGGCTTTGACACCTGCACCATTTGAGCTGCCAGGTGGAGTGGTCAAATCACTGAGAAATGGGGCATACAATTTATTCTTCCACTAAGAAAACTAAAATTGATACATCAGCAGGTTTTTTAAAGGTTTTGTTTCCATAACCAAAATCAAAGTAGTGTTGTTTCATCAGCTACTGGGAAAATCTAAAGATGCTTTACCTGCAGTGCCCTGGCTTGCTTTGAGGTGCTCAGCAGCTCTTGGGGCTCCCCCTGGGGATTGCTGTCACCCTTTGGCTTGATGGACTGATTTGCTCAGGTGTGGAAGCACATCTTTAGCCTTTCAGAAGGATGAAGCTGATATTAAACTTCATACCTATTGGAAAGTGAACTCCATATGGGAATAACCCCAGGTGGGCTTTTCTGAGACCCTCCTGTCTCAACTGGATGCCACCCCTGGTGGCAGCAGTGCTTCTGGGAGTTTCCAGGAGCTCCTGAGTGTGTTTGGGGTTCAGTGGGGCACTGCTGGTCCTGCTTTGAACCCTGGCAGCACAGGCTTTGCCAGGGAATCCACAGGCCAAACTTAATCTTCTCCGTGTTTGTAGCTGCCCTGCTCCACTTTGATGTTGCAAGAAATGTTTTGGAAGCTTGAGTTGCCAAGAGTGAGGAGGTTCTGCCAGGGTGGCTGGGCAGGGTCAGCCCGGGAGGTGGGAGCCTGACCACAGCAACCTGTGGATACGTGGGGAAGGGGGGAAGGACAGGTGGGATTGTGACAACAGCCATTAAATACACCCTCTCAACCTCTGCTCATGTGTGATGTGGATTTTTGGGGGGGCTGATAGAGTAAATTTTACTTTTATTTGTTGTTTTGTTGTTTCTTTGGGTTTCTTTTCTGTCATTCTGGTTTTACCAAGGGCTGAACAATCCCAGCACTGAAAAACAACTTCTTTTGCTGACTTGCTTGTGAACAGAGCAGAAGCAGAGTGCCTCTCCTCCAGGAGAAACTTCCAACCAATGTAGAGCTGCTTGCAGTGGAAGGGACTACTGGAAACCCCCTGTGCTCTGTGGGAGGGCTGGGATCAGCGTGTTGGAGAAATTGCAGCCGAATTCAAAGAAATAACTTGTTTTTTTTTTTAAAAATAATCAATCCTGACCCTTTCGCTATTCTGGAAGCTGTTGTGCTGCCAAACCACATAAATAGCTTTATGGGGCAAATGGTGATGGGAGTGAGGTCTGCTTTGGGAGCTCTTGAGCTGCCGGCCTTGGCCTCGGTACCTGTTTTGTCCTCCAAGGCAGCTGCTGAGGCTGTGTGACCCCACCAGGATCAAAACCACGGAGCGCAGGGCGAGGGCCCGTGGGCTCCGCATGCCCCCCGTGGGCTCTGCTGGCTGTGCTGTGGATGTCGAGTTTCTCTAGCAGCTGCTGCTGTCCATGAACTCCCCTTGGTGACTCTTTGTGTCGCCTGTGATCAGTGGCCCCGGATCAATGCGGGTGCTCGGCCACGCGGACGCCGCCGGGAGACGGGAAACGCGGCCTCGGGTGGGTTATTTGCTCAGAGATCTGCTGCTGGAAAGGTGGTTTCAGCAGTTCTGATCAATTGGCAGTTCTTCAGGCAGGAAACCCTTAAAGCCTGGTGATGTTAAAATAATCCATTGAGAATTGTATTTTGCTCTTCTGTTTCGGCATTCAAAACTTGCACTTTCTACTTAAACAAGGCTTGACCCTCTCTGTTAACTGTGACCTTTATTTTATGTTGCCTATAAAGAGAAACAGTTTTAAATGTTTTTTTTTTCACTCCTGATCTAGAAAATGCTTGAGCTGCTCCTGTGGGAAAACATAAAAGCTTGAACTAGACCAACCTTCTCTTCTCTGGTCATAAAATCATCCAAAACAGTAAAAGATCATACACCAAACTCCACAAGTCCATCCAAGTTCTGAATCCTTGACGTCTGTCACTTCAGGAAAAATCTCTGAAACTTCCCAGAACTTGCTTTATTCTAACTAAGGTGCCAGTGGTCTCACAGAACCTCTGCCAGGGGAAAGCATGTGATCCTCACAGCTTAGCAAACCCAGGAGAAGGGCTCTGGCATCTCTTCCCTGCCAGCAGCAAGAATCTGATTGGCATTAGATGGCTTTTTCCCTTCCTTTTTTTCCTTTCCAGCAGGTGCAAGGCCTGTTCTGCAGGCTCGTAACTCTTGACAGGTTTATCGTGATGTCTTCTTGGCAGGTAGGGCTGATGCTATTCCTTCAGCCTGCATTAAAGGTTCTTTTCTTTTTCATTTTTTCCCTTCAAAGTGGAGCTCTGTGCAGTAGCTCTTTCAAGGAGGTGATGGGACTGTTGCCCTTGGTTTCCTTCTTTTTATCTTAACTGCAGCAGGTAGAGCCAACCTGAGGGATCACCACACCTTCACCGGCACCTCCACCTCCCCCAGATAAACTTGAGACAGGTTGATCTGAACAAACAGCCCCAAGTCGTGTTGACAGAGGTTTGGGAAAGCTCTGATTTATTCCTCTCATGTATTTTCTTTTTCACAAGGAAAGTTATGCAGGCAGGTTCTGTTCAGCTCAGGCACTTCCTGATTCCTGAATCTTTCTGAAGAAGCTGTTATGTGGAAGTTGCCCTTTTTAATTTTTTCTTCCTTTCATCTCTTTTCAGCCGTGTTTGTCATGGGAGACCTCAGCCTGTTGTTTTTAGCAGCTCACCAAAGTGCTTAAGAAGAATTCCTCCTCCTCCACTGATTAATTTCTGGCATGGAGCACAAAATAGCTCTTGCGTCAATAAATCGTCACAGCCCTCGCTTGTCTCTGTCAGCGTAAATACAGTTGGACTCCAACGTGCCCCCAAGCAGGCCAGAGGTTGCCAGTCCTGCAGCTGCAGGGTGGTCAAGTCCAAGAGTGCATGGCTGGGGTGTCAGAGCTGCTGCGGTTCACGTTGCGAGCCCCTTTGCCCTCACCCCTCCTTAACTTCTGAGCTTCTGGAATTCTGCTTTAGTTATGAAGATATTGTTTTGCAGCTTAGAACAGAATGGGTTTGGGTGCATCTGTTTGATTCACTGGGAAAGCAGGAGTGTGTTTGTGGCTGTGAGCAAGGGTTCTGCTCAGTGACTCCCAGCCCTCGTTTCCCTGCTTCACCTCCCATCACTTGGGAGGCTCCTTTTCAAGCTGCTTTCTCAGACTCATTTTTTTCTTTTTTTAATTTTATTTTTTTTTTAGTTTTATTTCTAATTTTTTTTTTTACTAGTAGTTCTGGTGTTTGCTTTTGTTGGGGAAACGTGGATAGCAGTTGCACAAAAGAACGTGATGTTTTGGGAGTGATTGCCCAAATCATTGGGCAACAGGGTCTTGATCTTTAGATGTTCCAGCCATCAGATGAAAGAGACTTTCTGCAAAGCCATTTGCTGGAACAGCTGTTATGCAAACGGGGTGCTGAATGCTGCTGGAAATGGGGAGGGGGGTGAGAAACCTGGAAAGTGGGTCATCCTTCTGCATTTGGGATTGTTTCAGGGAAGCTTGAGGGAGCTGCTGGAGAGGCTGGGACCATCCATTGGCAGCTTCAGAATCAGAGAATGGGATGGAAACTGCTGGCTTTCTACAGAGGTTTCTCCTTGGAGAGTGCTCTGATGGAATTGCTCTCTGGGCTTTCCTGGAGCATGTTCCTCCTCCCTCTGGCAAGGCTGCCCCACAGCTGCCCTGCCTCTAAATGGAGCAGTTGAGCAGACTTGAGAATAAGAATGACCTAGATGTGTTTCTAAAATGTAGATTTTTTTTTTTAAATTGTTATTCTCTAATCTACATCTAAATACACACACAAACTGCTGGTGTAGGGGCGGGGGAAAATTCCTCGATATCCCACCTGTGGATGGAAACTCTTGGCAGGTATTTTTGCCAGTTTTGAGAAACCAGCTGTAACTGCTCTAAACCAAACTGTTGAATTATAGACTTCTGCATGTTATTCCTTCTGTCCTTAGAGAAACAACCAACCTGTGGATGCCAATAGATCAACACTGGAAGGGGGGCCTTGATGGAATTTGGGTTTGGAAGAAATTCCAGAGGTAGAACACCTATTTTGGGGAGAAAACTGCTCAAAGGGGACTTGCATTGCCAGAAGGGAGAGCATGGCTTGCTCTCAGCCTCCTGTGGGGATTTGATAAACTCTGTATTTTCTAGGATTTCTGATCTTGTTCCCTTGGCCTTCCTCCTCCTCTCTGGAGCTGCAAACTAATATTCACTGAGAGATTTATGTGTTTTGGCCAAAATGTAGTGCAAAAAATGTGTGCAAAGAATATCCCCACTGCCCATTTTCCCCATAAGAGCTCAAGGTTTGAGAGTAAAAATGCGGGTTTAAAAGTGCTTTCCTGATCAGTTTGTTCATTCCTTGGTCTGTGGTGCACGGGGTGGTGCCGGGGCAGCCACAAGGGGTTGAGGTTGCAGGAAAAGGCAGCGGGGGTTGTGTCACTGAGGCTCTCTGGCAGCTGCCTGCCCGTGCCTGTGTCAGGGTGCAGGCTGCGTGGGCTTTTCCTGCTTTTCTCTTTCTTCTTGTTGGTGCCAGAGTGGTGTTTTGGCTCTACAGTGGGCACCGAGCAGCTCCCCTGATGTGGCTGCTGTGTGTCTGTCCAGGCTCCTTCTGTCTGAACTGGCCAGAGTTTATTCCTTAGGGCCATGCTGGGCTGGGGCTGGGCTTTTCCACAGCCTGGTGTTGGAGCCTGCTGATCACACACACACACTCTCATTTTCCTATCTCAGGTGTTTGGTGTGCCTCTGAACAGAGCATCACGTGGCGTGCTGTGGGCAGTGAGTGGTGCTGAGGTAAACACAGAGCTGCAGTTTGCTGAGTGAAGCTGTGTCAGCTCAGGATGTGCTTGGCTTTTCCTCCTCCCCTGGACTTGGGTGCTGGACAGCTGGAGGTCCCCAGTGATCAGGCTGAGATGTAGGGTGGTTGTTGGTTCTGGGAGCTCTCTGGGATGCCCATCCCACACTGAGGAGTTTTTGACTTCCTTTGTGCCTGAGGTCAATTTTTTTTTCTTGTAAAGCACTGGAACAGGCTGCTTGGTGCAGTGGTGGAGTTGCCATCCCTGGAAGTGTTCAAAAAAACATGTGGACTCTAAAATTAAATATTTCCTTCCTATTTCAGCTTGTGTTTCACAGCTGGGGCTGCTTTCTTCAGGAGAGGCAGGCAGGAGAGTCCTTTCAGGAGCCACCAGTCCCCAGAGCTGGGTTCTGTAGCCGCAGCAGCCCAGCTCTGCAATGGGATGAGCTCTCCCTCCTGGAGAAGGTGAGCTGGGATAAAGGGGTCTGCTTGCGGTGTCTTGTTTGGCTTTTCAGGCTCCTGCAGCCAGAGAGCTTTGCAGAAGGAGATTGTTTTTATTCAGAAATAAGGATGCAGTAGTTGGTTTAGGCACATAAACATTTGTGGCTTGAGCAGGCAGAGGTATGAGACACACTTGTGTTGGGAGATGATTCTATCTCGCCAGATACTCCTTTTTCCTCTTGCAAGAAACAACTGTGGGACTATTTCTTTTGAACATCAGTGGGTTTTTCAGTCCCCAAAATCTTCACCTGGTTTTATTTTGCAGTAAGAAGCAGTAGGTAGCGTTTAGGAACTGTTGTTGGTGAGATTGTATCTGGCAAAGACACCATCTCACTAACAGCTTTCAAAGATTTTGAAAAAGGCAGAATGCTCAGTATTTGCTCCTTTAATATTTTTTCTTACTGTTTTCCACCAAGCCTGTGTTTCCGTCGTGTCTGTGAGCTTCACTGGTTTTGTCACATTTGCAAGTTGTTAATAACATCTTGGTTTGTTAATATATTCTGGGTATTGGCAAATTCTACGTGATTTATCTGCTTAGATCTGCGTTATTTACCACTCTGCCTCTTCCAAGTTAATAATTTTCCTGACTAAGGATACCTTTGTGCACAGGGAAAGATTCAGGGAGGAAAAATCTGCCTGGGATGTTTGTCCTCCCTCCTCCTCCCAAACTGAAACTAGTGGAGGCTGCTGGCCACTTTCACTGGTCATCTGCTGAGTCCTTTAATTAGAATGGTTCTGATTCGAAGCTTCCACCTCTCCTGGCTCAGCCCTTGGATGCAGGCAGAGGCATTTGAGCTGCGCTGTCTCCGGTCCCCAGATTGTAATTTCAGCTCAAGCCCTTTCCTAGATGTTGGGAAAATGAATTGAAGTGTGTGGGTTTTACCCCTCAGCACTGGGGAGCTCACAAAATGCTGCTGTGGATGCAGGATGACAAATGCTGCCACATCTAACGAGGGATCACTCCAAGCATCCCATGCCTTGCTGTGTGGCTTCTTGGAGCTGCTGACCTCTGCCAAGTGCCCTTGGCCACGTGCTGGCAGCTGGGAGATGTTTTGTCTGGCAGCAGGGAAGGCTTGGTGCTGGTGGGAAGAGCTGAGAGGGCAGAAAGCATGGTGTGTGCCAGGTTTGGGATGGCCAGTGGTGTCTGGCGCGGCCGTGGCAGCTCTTCCTTGGTTGCCAGAGATGCCATGAGCTGCCAGGGGTGCAGCCCAAACGGGACTGGGCTTGCTGGGCACGTGTGGCTCTGGATGAATTGTCCTGCGCTCTAAATGAGCGGTTGTGCACAGAGCAGGCACGTGGCACGGCTCTGCTCTCAGCAGGTGAAGCTACAGCGGGAAAACACCTCCGGCTCGGCAAGGCACAATAGCAGAGTGCAGGGAGCTGGGCTGAGGCGTGTGAAGGATGTGGGATCTGTGATACCAGAGGCTCAAAGGCAGAAATAGCATCATTTATAATAGTAAAAGTGAAGGCTCCTGCGTGACGCCTTTGCATTCTGCCAGGCTGTAGTGAATGAAGGAGTAGTTTGCTTACAGATGACAAGCAGGGATGAATAAGCACTGAAGATTTTTGGTGCTGGGGAAACAGCTTTTCCATCTTGGCCCCTGAGCTAGTCAGTCTTGTAGTCCCTTTCCTCAGAGTGTTCCTTGCTGCGAAATACAGGCGTTGGGAAGCATGGAATTAAAAACTCTCTCCATATCCCTTGGCCTCCCTGTAGGGTTCCCTGTTCTGCCCTTGGCATGCTCCAGGACGTGTTTTGACTGGGCTGTGTGCTGATTTTAGAGAGGACCCCTTTGCTGCCTGGTTTGTCCCCCAGCAGCAGGAGGAGATATCCGAAGCAGAATCCAGAACTCCTTCACCAGCTATAAACATCCCATCACCACAGACTAAATCCCTGATGGGATTTGGTGGATGGACACCTGAGGATCTCCTGGAGGGGAAATGGAAGAATAAACACATTAATTTGGATGCTTGAAGAAGAGCAGTGAAGTGTGGATAGGTGTAAAGTTCCGTCCTGGAGTAAGGAACTGACATCCCTTGAGGTCTCAGTGCTGGGGCTGTTGGCTACAGCAGCTCTGCCTCTGCCCCTTGCTCTTGTCCTCTGTGTTTAATTTCCATGGGACACCTTAAGTATTTTAGCTGTTCGAGTTTTGTAATGGGAAGTAACATTGTTTGGATGGGTGGTTTTTTTTTTTATTTTTTGTTTTCTTTTCCCTTCTTTCTTCCCCTAAGCTGCTGCTTTGTGGGCTTTCGAAGGACCTAGTCCAGGGTGGAAACAGAGGGAAAAACACCTTGTGGTAAGGAGTGGAATGCACCTAGTGCTGCGTGTTTCTTCTAAGTCAATACTATTAATTGCTTTCTTGCTGCTTAATGATAAACTTGTTAAGACGTGGTTCTCTGGCCAAGAAAATGTCCTTTTTGCTGTTGTGTTTGCCTGGGCTGTCAGTGGAGAGATACCTGTAGTACCAGAGGAACAGGCCTCCTGAAAACTGGTATTTTGGAGCATTTTTCCACTTGCCTGCCCATGACTAATGCCTGCACCATTTCTGATGTCACCCTCACTCCACGGCGTGTGGATGTGTGCAGATTCATGTGAGGGCAGTGTGAGGAGAAAAGCTAGCCACAGCCTTTGGAAACTGGCAGACGTTGCAGCAATGTCCATCAGGGCTTTTATTATTTTCATATTTGGCTCCCGCTGAAATGTCAGTGACCTCCTGCTCGGAGAGGTCCCATCTACAGGGAGCCTTGGCAGGTGTTTGCCAAACACAGTGCGGGGATCTTGTACCCTCTTACAGGACACATTTTACACCCTTGCATTGCAGTGGAGAGAGGGTCCCAGGCTTACTTCCTTCAAAAGTAACTTGTGGTGGTGATGCTGGCAAGTCCCCATGGGAATTGGTCTCTCCTGAAGGTATAAATCCAGCCCTAGGCTGGGTTGTACCTTAGGAAGCTGAATGTTATCCTGAACAAGTGTCCTGCCTGACAGTGAGAAGCACAAGGTATTTTGGCCTCTAAGAAGCAAAACAGAGAGCCCAAAATGAGAACAGAATATAGAATCATGTGTGAGATGAGTATAATTCTGGCTATTTTGGTGCTTGCTAATCTGGTCCTTTTGCTGGCCCAAAAAGTAAAGAAGGTAAAGAAGGGCAGGCTGGCAATTAAATGTGCAGTGAGAAACTTGGGGGAGACTTAAAGTTTGGGGCTACTTGCTGTTTGTGTGAACCGTGAAAAATATTTTGTGAACAAAATTTTCCATTAATATGGGGTTTGTGAATAATTCAGGGTTATTGCAGATCAAATTTCAGAGAGAAGCACTGAAGCATCATGAGCTCCACGATTTTCCAGATCTTGTTGTGTTCATTCCTGCGTGCTGGTGTTTTGGGGAGGGAAGGGGGATTCTCTGGGACCTGCGCTCAGCTGAGTCAGCTTTATTAGCACTGCATGACTTCCTGAATTGCTGCCGAGGAAGGATGTGCTGTTGACTCAGAAGAAAGCCTGTGATGTCTGGGGACAGGGTCAGCGAAGTGGATGCCTGAGTTGCAGCGTGCTCTTGAGGCTGTGAATCACTGTGACAGCTGAAGTGAGTGAAAAGTGCCATTTTCTTTAAAAAAAAAAAAAGCCAAATGAGAAGGTGGAGGAAGGCCCCAGAGGTCATGCTTGGTTAGATAACAGGGCAGGGTGGAATTTGTGGTTTGCATCATTAAATTTGGCACTGGCTTCACCCAGTGTTTCACCCGGCTGTAAACTTATGCGTTCCCTGTGGCTCGCTCCTGTAAACTCCATCTGCACAGCTGCGAGCGCCGTCGTGTGCAGACTCAATTCCTGAACTGGATCAGGACAGCGGAGGATTTTCTGTACGGAATCTTCTATTAAAAACACGCCCACACTCCCCAATCAGCCTTACTTTTCCTCTGCAAACTGCTCATTTGTCTCCGAGCGCTCTGTCTGCCTCGAACATGCCTGTGTGTGTGGCATAGCTTGAATTTTTATGCCGAGGAATGTAAACACCAAATCCGCACAAGACTTGCTGAAGAACTCTGGGGCTCTGGTGCATCATCTGTTTGTTATGTAACCTGATAGAATGGGAGCGAAATAGAAACCAGATGTCAAGGCAGAGCAATTACAATTTTTCATCTGCGAGTGTTACAGTAAATGCACTTTGTGTTCCTTCCCCCCCTCCCCGAATGTGGGGTTTTATTTGGGAAAGTGCTGCAGGGGACCTTGGAGCTCTCAGCGTGGCTCTTGCTTAAAGACTTTGTTATTCTGTACTTGTGTTCCTTAATGTAATTAGTCTGTGTGCTACTCCAGATCCATGAGCCAGTGTATTCCCAACTGGAAATGAGCTGGACACAAGTGCTGAGTCCCGGGAGAGCCCCTCTGCATGTCCAGCTCTGTGGGTTACACGGTCAAGCTGCACTAAATTTAGCATTCCAAGGGAAGCTGCTTTGCTTGTCATGTTTAAATTTGGCAAGAGAATCCCCTCAGAACAGGTTTGGTGTGGACTCTGCCGGGGATTCCGGAGCTGGAGGAACATCTGGGAGGGGAGCAGATGGGAGCTGCAGTTAGCTCGTTTGCTCCAATTCGCCATACGACGAGGAGGATAAAAGGGAAAATGGATAATCATTGATTCTCTCTGGTGGGGAAATGGATTCTTCCACTGCTAGTTTATCCCAGAGGTTTATCTCTGCTGTCTTCCATTAAATAAGGCAAGCCCTCGATTGAGAGAGGCATTGGTGCATGTCTCTCTTGGTCTTCATGTGCCTCTTCATGACTTGAGGCATGCATGTGGTCTCACCAAGTAGGAGCTGATGGAAATTTTCTTCCCTTCCCTTGTGTTTTTCATCCCTCTGCGCTGATACTTGTTCTTTTGCTGCTGAAGATTTATTTCCTTCTGTCCAGTTAAGCTTGGAAGCCCTCGGCAGCAACTCCTTGCCTGTGGAGTTTGGGCTTGGGTAAGGCCACAGGGGCTGGAGATCCAGTTTTTCTGTGGGAGCAGAACCTGTTTTGGCCTTCCCTCTGTTAAGTACAGATAACTTCAAGAAACCCTTAAATGAGCTGTACATTCCAGGTGAAGGAAGAATTGAAGGTTCTTGCTCTTCCTAAACAGCAAGTTTCTTCCCTTAAAACCAGCAAACAAGGAGACGAGATCAATGTGAGTGCTTGCTGCCAGCCGTTCCCAACAGCATCCAATCCGTGCCACCTCTCCTTCCAAGGACAGCGTGGAAAGAGGACTTGGGTGCATGATAGGTGGTCACTGCTCACTCTGCCAACACCCAGTAGTGACTTCTGCATGTTGCCCATGGAGTCCGAGCTGAAATCGAAGATCTAACTGTTGGAGACCACATGAAGCGTTTGCAGAAAACTTTACAACTGCAAGGAAGCAGCAGAGCCTCTTGCACCCGTGAAGTCCAGAATCAGGTGTTCCCAGTTTGGAATTGCTTCCTTTCCAGCCCTCCTTCTGGAGAAGAGGAGACTCAGGGGGCACCTCATCGCTCTCTACAAGTACCTGACAAGAGGTTGTGATGAAGTGGGGGTTAGGCTCTTCTGCCATGCCTCAAGTGAAAGGATGAGAGGAGGCCTCTCAGGGGAGGTTCGGTTTGAATATTGAATATCGGATGTAGGAAAAAAGAAATCACTGAAAGGGTGGTCAGGCATTGCCGGTTAGTTGCCCAGGAAGCTAGTGCAATCTCTGGAAACATTCCAGAGGCACCTGGGGGTATCACTGGGGGCGACTATGGTGGCGCTCTGTTGGTGTTTGGACTGGATGAACTTGAAGGCCTCTCCAGCCTTGAGGATTCCGTGATTTTTTTCTAAATGGAGACCCTGGAGAGCCCAGATGTGGTCACCATGGAGAACATCCCCTAAGGTTAATCACAGTGGATGTTTGACCAGCTCTCTTGTACAGGTGCTGATGCTCTTCTCACTGAGCTCTGCAAGGCCTGAAGCTGGGGGAGCTCTGTGCCGAGCTCAGTGTAAACATCGCTGGGTCATTGACACCAGGTCTTAAAACCATGGCAGTGCAGCGCGGGAATGTTGGCCAGCGGACAGGAACGACTCCCTTCGGTGGTAGTCACACAGGACTGGGTTTGAGAAGCACAGCAGGTCCCTCAAGGAAGCGTTGGGCTCAGCTCCTGTGCCGTGTTGGTGCGGAGCAGGCTCTGTGACCGTAGCCGTGAGCCCAGGGATCCCGGCGTGTGCTGGGGACATAAATGCTGGCAGTGGCGGTCACATGTCCCCGGCAGCTCCCACTATAAAAACAGCAGCTCCGCCGACAGCGACCTTCAGCATGGCTCCCAATGTTCCCCGTGTTATTTTTAACCTGTCTGGGTAAATTTCCAATACAAAGGCCAGTGCCAATCTGATGTGCTCGCTTTTCCAAATCCTTATCTTTTGCTTTCTAGTGCACTGACGCATCAGATGGAACAGCAAGTTTCAGGCTTGGGTAAAGCTTTGCTTGTGTGGCCACAGCACCAGAGAGAAAGAAATATTTCTGCTCTGTTTTACTGCTTAATACATTTATTTTTCAAGAGGTTTTTTTTGTTGTTTTTTTTTTTTTAAGATGGGTTTTAACTTTTTTTTTCTCTTTGAAGAAAAATACTTGAACTGTGGTTTAAAAATAGCTGAAGGCTGTACTTTGATTAGGTTGCTGTGGCACTGACGTCAGCGGGTGACATTTATCTCTGTATGGATTTGTCGCCCTGTTGACTAAGGCTGTATTTACACAAATGGGGATATTTCTGTCCGCTGTGGGGGGAAGCAGCAACAGCTCTGCCCCAGTTGTGTCCTTGCCCTCCGTATTCCTGAACTCTGCCTCCTCTCTCCCGTGCTGCTTCATTCTGTGCTGCAGTGGGGATTTTTTGAAGTGCTGGAGGGTAGTATTAGGTATTCAGGTTGCCAGGAAGGTCCAGGCATGATGATGATGGTGGCTCAGTGGAGACGGATGCTGGCAGAGGGATGCTGAACTAGACTTGGACTTGGTAAAGCATCAGGTATGAGCCTGGGTGGGTCCTGGGTGGATGGATCCATGAATAGACAGGTAATGGATTTTCTCCAAATAGGAATTATGGAAAATAGGTCCTGAACAAGTGAACTAAATGTGAAAAAGGAAGGAAAAGAAGTGAGCAGTTTTAACCCAGCATGGCTTCGAGTGCAGTGTATTTCTCTGTCACTTACTGAATGTTTTCATCCAGCGTAGTTGCTGTAATTCACTTTTTTTTTAAGCTTTAATTATTTCTCTTGGGGTTTCCTTGGCCCCAAATCCCACTGTTCCAACTGCATCAGAAAGCACTACTTTTCCTAGAAGCACTCGTCTAAGATCCGGTTCCTGGAACATAAAGTTTCCCAAAAGGAAGTTTCCAGAGAATACCGGAATGGTTTGGGCTGGAAAGGACCTTAAAGCCCATCCAGTTCCATGGGCAGAGACACCTTCCACTGTCCCAGGCTGCTCCAAGCCCCAGTGTCCAACCTGGCCTTGGACACTTCCAGGGATCCAGGGGCAGCCACAGCTCTCTGGTCAAGTTTTTTCAAGGCTGTGCCTGTTTTGGGGGGATGCACTTGGAACAACTTCTAATTTATCCCTGACACAGAGACAGTAATAAAGGGAAACCTCTAGAAACCAACTTAATTAAAGGCTGATACAAATTAACTTGCAGACTTTCTCAATTTGTCACACTATTCCAGTCTGTTTTCCAAGGAATCGTGGGTTTAAATCCGTGAGCCTTGTCAGCTCTGCAGGGAGGAGGCAGCTGATGCTGGCTGGCTTCAGGAAGGCATGAAATGTGTTTGTGTCTTCTGGAGCTGTGAATTAACTGTGGGACTCCTACGTGATGGGCAGCCAATCAAGGATTTGGCAGATTAATCACACTGACTTGTGCAGAGCTTTTACCTGGCCCTCATCCCGTGGCAGGAGGGAAAGGAGCACTAATTAACATCCTGGACACAGAGCCTGCTGACACAGGAGTACATTTTGGTGCTGGATTCAGGCAGCTGGTAATGTGTGTGTGGAATAGATTTTCCCCAGATTTCATAATGGATGAAGCCTGCAGAGTGAAATGCTGCTATCTCTGCTGCTAACCCGTCTGTATTTGGGGACTTTTTTCCAAAATAGCAATTCTGTGGGCTGCACTCACCTGCAGGCTCGCTGCCACTGCTGCAAACTATGTTTTCTCTGCGAGCTGGAGCATGGCACAGAGCAAGCTGATTGTTTCACATCTCACCCCAAGGCAGCTGCTCCTTTCTAAACCTCTGTAATCTTCCCTTAAAAAGAAAAGGGAGCTGGGAGGAGCTGCTGTCTGGTGGCGTCCATGCTGGGAGGGAGGGCTTGCTTTCATCCTCTGCCACCGTCCTCACAAATTCCAGCTTTTCCAGTGTCTTGCCTCAGAAGTGTCTGGATGAAGACTGTAAGGTCAGTCAATAGTACAGGAGTTTGATAAATGGGAATTTCATCTGGCATTAAATATCCTTGTATGTCCAAAACACATATTGAATATGGATATTTATACACAAATGTACCAATGCATATGTGCATTTCCCATGCAGAAATCAGCGTGTGGGTGACATCCCTCTCTGTGGCAGGGGGGTTGGAATGAGATGATCCTAAAGGTCCCTTCCAACCCACACTATTCTGTGATTCCATGAGCTTGTCTCCATCCCCAGAGAGGGACAGCAGCCAGCAGCGAGGACAGTACTGGTTAAACACAATACTTTGCATTCACTTGGCCGGGGCTGACTTGAGCTTGCATTTTTTGTATCTAAAGGAATGAAAAAAGGTCTCCTGGGCACTTCTTGTTAGGATGTGAGGAGGAAAATGCCTTCTCACCTGCTGAGGCTGCAGCAGGATGTGTGTAGGGTGTGTTAGCCTGGAGGTCGAAGGGTTTATGACTCTTTGGGAAGGCTCTTCCATGCTCAGAGGGTGTAGTAATGGATACTCAGGGATTTCTGTTGGGCTAGGTCTGCTGTTTTGGTGCTGCCTGAGCTCCTCTGGGTTTTAAAGCAGCTGCTCAGGTGAAACCTTGGGATCCCTAATGCGATACACTGCTGCCTCAACTGGAAGAGATGAGTTTTCTCTAGCAATGCTCAGCATTAACTTCTGCAGTTGCGACAGAGGTCGGAGCATTGCTCAACAGCCCAGCAGCCCTTTAGGTGAGTGCTGGTTTTGCAATGCACAGCCAGCAGAATTAACCTGGGTACATCACTGGGGGGAAAACAAAGGCTTGCTGGTGGTTTTTCCCCTCTTTTCCAGTGGCTTCTGCTGTAGATGAAAGCGAGTTTCAGGGCCCCGAGCTCTGAGTACACAGTAAGCAGGCTGCAGCCTTGGCTCTCTCCTCCAGTTTGTCATTAAATTTTAAAATGGAAAAGCGATAAGGAATCTCTGTGCAGGGAACATTCCTCATACCGTAGAGTTAAACTGCAGCTTTTAGGTCCTGCTCTGAAAATCTGATTAACCTGAAAGAGATGAGGTGTGCCCTGGATGATGCCAGATAAAGCAAAGTGCTCACACGTGTGGTTATTGCTTCTCTACCTGTTTATAGCAGCTTCCCAGTGTTTATTTGCTCCGATAGAATCGTTGGAGAATGCTGTGGGGCAGGAGCAAATAACTACTGAAGTAGAAGGAATAGTCTTCAGAGAAATTGGACTTTCCCAAAACAGAAGCTGGATACAGAGCTTCCCATAGAAATCATCCAAAATGCTTGTGCAGATAGGCTTAAACAAGGATTTATGGTGAGTGAAACTGAGAGAATTGGCTTTAGGCTTTTTTAAACAGCAGAAGAATAGCGTGGAAGGAGATTATGGCTCTTCTCTGCCTGCATCCAGCTGCATGTGACGGCTTTTGCAGCTGTATTTTTGGAACATCTTTCCCGAGCTCACCTAGAATCCCCAGCTCGAGGCATTGCAGCTGCTGCCAGCTCTGCTGCCTGCGAGCAGCTGCTGTATTGACAGGCACGTTTTTACCCCGGGAGATGCCGGCGGTGTGGAAATGAGCGAGAAACAACTGTTTATATAATCCGCCTGTACAGATCAATTCCTGGGAAAACAAGCTGCTCCCTGTCTGCAGCAGCAGCGGCAGCACACACCTTGAGCTGCTATAAATAGCTCCAGTGCCTCTTCCAAGGGCCAGCTCCAGGGCCTTTGTGTTCTGCTGGGCTGGAAAACTGCTCAGTAAACTGGCAGTGATTCCCACCACGGGGAAAGCAGGGGCTCAGAGTCTCCCTGCTCCTCAGGGATTTTTTTGAGAAAGTGCCCCTTCCCTGCCTGGATCTCTGCTGTACTGAATTTCAGGGAATTATGGAATAGTCTGGGTGGGAAGGGACATTAAAACTTATCCCATTCCTCTCCCTATCATGGGCAGGGACACCTTCCACTATCCCAAGCTGCTCCCAAGCCCCATCCAGCCTGGCCTTGGACACTTGCAGGTATCCAGGGACAGCCACAGCTGCTCTGGGCACCTGTGCCAGGGCCTGCCCACCCTCACAGGGATGGATTTCTCCCCAGTATCTCATCAAAATCTGCCCTCCTTCAGCTTAAAGCTATCCCTCCTTGTCCTGTCCCTCCATCCCTTTTCTCCCATCCCTCTCCAGCTCTCCTGGAGCCCCTTTAGGCCCTAGAAGGGGCTCTGAGCTCTCCCTGGAGCCTTCTCTCCTCCAGGTGAGCACCCCCAGCTCTCTCCTTCCCCTAAATGCCAAATTGGTATCCGAGTGATGTAAGTGATTGATCAGGCAAAGCTCTTCAGGAATCGTATTCCTGACGTATCTGGAAAGTTCTGTGCAGTTTTACAGTAAATATTTGGACTTGGTGATTCTTTAAGTCACAGTGAAAGCCCCGTGTACCAGGAACATGACTGGAGTCAGCCCTGCAGACAGTTCCTCGGTGATGGCAATATTTGCTTTATTTGGGTGAATGACACGTTTTTAATCAGCCAGAGCGGCACAGGATGAACAAGCAAAGCAGTACAGAGCGTTTCAGCCACACAGAGCAGACCAGAGCCGAGCTACTGCAGCCTTGAGCCACGGCTTTTGTGGTGATCCCTGGGCTTCAATGGCTTCATCCCATGTTCCTCTCGTGGTCTGGTCACTCAATACACAGGCAGTAAAGTTCTGTTCCTCGATCATGCCATGAGCTGGAGTTCCAGGAGAAGCTCCTTGGAGCCAGGGGAAAACTCTGCTCACTGTGTCAAGGACTCTACTTTTGTTGATTGAATCCTGTAAATTAGGATTTGTGTTTTTTACCATAACGGAGGTTTTTATGTGAGTGTTTCCCTTGGAGGTGGACGGGGGAGTCCAGGGAGGGGTTTGCTGTGCAGGATCACTTTCTTGGGTGACTTCTCTCTGCAGCAGCACTCTGAGAGCTTAGCAAAACCAAATTTTCTTTCCGCAATCATAATTCCTTACTCTTTCTCTCTTCTCTCTACTTTCTCTTCTCTAATGCTGGACAGAGGGGCTCAGGCAAAATCTTTTAGGGGTTTTGCATTTTTTCCTTTTTTTCTGAAGCTTTCTAACCATTGCTCCTACTTAAAATTTCTAAAAGGAAGCAAAAAGCCAACCTATATTTCTGCTGCAGATTGGATAACTGGAAATCACCGACATGAGCGCTTCCAGAGGTGTGAGCACAGTTCCTTGGGCTGATGTCTTTCACCTGGTTTACTGTTCTGAGATGTCCAGTGTGAGATTAGATCCCTTAGTGCTGCCTTTGCTGTTTAACCACCTCTTAATGTCAATTAAGGTGGTGCTGTGGAACACCCTAAAAAAGATCTGCACCCTGAGCAGGCTTCTCACATTTACAGAGGACACGATTTATTGTCTGTAATTTTAAAATGTGGCTGTTACATAGACTGGTCCTGTGGAATCCCAGAATGGTTTGGGTTGGGAGGGACCTTAAAGCTCATCCCATTCCACCCCCTGCCATGGGCAGGGACCCCTTCCACTGGACCAGGGTGCTCCAAATCCCATCCAGCCTGGCCTTGGACACTTCCAGAGATCCAGGGGGAGCCACAGTTTCCCTGGGAAGCCTGTGACAGTACCTCACCACCCAATCCCATTGGGCAGCATGGATCCTGAATTGGCTCGATATTTTTAGGATTTCATGCAATCCAAGTCCCATCATTAGAACAAGCATCTGAATAGATGAAAGATTCTTGTAAAAACATTTCTTTAGGGAACATTGTGTGCAGGAAGATTTTAAAAACCATACCAGGTTGAAGGGATTCCTGGCAGGATTAAACCTTTGGGAGTTGCTACTTCCACTTGGAAAATTGTGGAAGGATAATTGGGTACCAAACAGCAAACTAGTTCAGTGGCCTAAAGCCATTTAACTTTTTAAACTTTTGATTTTTTAAAATTCTTTTAAAATGCCTTCTTTTTTTTTTTTTTTTTTTTTTTAACAGAGTGTTATTTGAGCTGATTCTACATGAATTTGAAGTTTTTGAACTGTTACATCACAAAGTTTAACACTGTTGAAGAATACAGGATATGTAAAATATTGATAGGACAAGGGGTAAGGGATTTAAGCTAAAAGAGGATCCATTTAGATCAGATATAAAAAAGAAGGATTTTTTACTTTGAGCGTGGGCAGGCCCTGGCACAGGGTGCCCAGAGCAGCTGTGGCTGCCCCTGGATCCCTGGAAGGACACTGGAAGGATCCCTGGAAGGATCCCAAGGCCAGGTTGGACACTGAGACTTGGAGCAGCCTGGGATAGTGGGAAGTGTCCCTGCCCTGGAATGACATGAGCTTTAAGGTCCCTTCCAACCCAGTCATTCTGGGATTCCATGCAAACAAGGTGGACAGTGGTTATTCTTGATGATGAAAAATCTGTGGCTTTGGCTGTGCAAACTGCGAAACTTCTGATGTAAAATACTAGGAAAAGCTGAAATACAAAGAAGTGATGGAATTGTTTTGAAATAATTTTTTGGTCTCTTTCTTGAGGTGTCAGTGTGTGCATTAAGCATTCTGTGCAGCTGGGAAAAATGTTTTGTTTTTAATTTTAGCCCTGCTAATAAAGTCTTGTCATGTATGTCAATGAAGCAGAAAGAAAATTACTCCAGAGCTAACTGTAGGTTGTCATTAAAGCTGATTTCTTGCATTAAGCAAAAAACAAGGCAAGATTTCATTTCTGGACTTCCTAAAGATGTTCGTCACGTTGACAGTTTCCTAAGCCTCAAAGCCTGAGAGTTATAGAAATTTATCCTGTATATGAAAGTATTTGCTCTTGTCTGTCACCTTGTCCTGATCTTCACATGTTGATCTCCTGCTGCCCTCTCTATTTTTAAAATAATTTGCTTCAGCTTCCAGCTGTTGACTCTTGCAGGCAGCTGCTTGTAGGGTCCTGCCTGCAGAATCCCTTCCTGAAATAAGAATAAGAAGTGATCTGTTGTTTGGAGAGCACAGCTGAAGGCACATCCTGCCAGATTCCTGGGCAGCAGTGCCGGGGGGAAAACTCCTGCCACGACTGCATGGGCACTTCTAAAATTCAGGAGGGTTTTGTCTTTGAGTCGTGTTTGGGTTTTTTTTCCAACGATGACTAAGCCAGAACCTGAGGAGGGGTGACAACTGCAGTGCTGTGGGATTAAACTTTGTGTGCTTCACTCTTTCGTGGTAATGTGTTTCTGAGAAATCTCTCCTTGTGTTCTGCTCCCCCTCCCTCTCTATTTGCACCCTCAGGAGTTAGTTCTGAAATGCTGGAGCTGATGGAATGACTTCTCCTTAGGCTGCTCCAGCTGCAGCAGTGCAGAGATGTTGAAGGCATCTTTGAACCAGGTGGAAGGGTTGTGTGGCATTGGAAGAGGCTTTGCCCTTCATTTAAAATCTCTTCTCTGTAGTGGAGTAGCACTGTTTCCTAGGAGCACAGAATCTCCGGAGCTGGGAGGGACCCCCAAGGCTCATCCAGTCCAAGGCCTGAGACACAAAGCCGAGCCCAGTGCAGGTACAGTGTCCCAGGAGGGGAGTCTGGAGTGCACTGAGCCGAGATGTTGATGTGGGTGTACCCTGCCTGTGGTACTCTCTGCTTGGAGTCTGCCTTCCCCATGGGTCCTGGATGCTGCTGCCAGCTTGGTTTAGGGTTTATCTCCAGGTGACCACGAGGCAGAGGTGGGTGGAGGTGAGCCTTGTGGAGCTGGGAGGGAGGACACTTCCACTGCTCATCCCTGACGGAGCTGCTTTCCCTGGATCAGTGTGGGGCAGCTGGGACAAGAGGTTGGGAAAGCCAGGTGGTGCTGGGAGAGGCTTCAAAACACCAGGAGCCAGAGGGCTGTGAGTGGTGCACGGATCCGGGCAGCTCTTTGGGAAGCTCAGGTGCAAACATGAACTTGTTCCAGCAAAGCCAGCTCAGGATCCAGAGGCTTTGGCCTGGATTGCTGTGCTAGCAGAGCTGAAGGCTGAGGAGCAGAGGTTCGGTGCAAGCCACTGGGCAGATCTTGACACCCTTTTCCACCCCTAATCCACTGAAATCCACTTTTCCACCCCAAGGTGTTCCTTGGACTGATAAGTGACCTCAGAAGTCATGGATGTTGGAATTGTCTTACCTACAGTCACGTTTGCCTTGAAATGGTTTATGAGAAAATTAGTATGAAACAATGTCTTCAGTTTGTTTTGTGGTGTTGGCAGGATCTTTGTACATTCTCTTTTGTCTCCTAATTGTTTGCAGGAACGTAGTGGTGTCATTTTCATGAGTTAATTACGGTAGAAGTTTGTTTGCTCTCTTTGTGTGTGGTGCAAGAGCTGCAGCAGCATAGCACCAGCCTGCTGCTGGTGGCAGGGACCCTCCTGTGGCCCCCAGTTCCCACTCCTATCCAGCTAGGAGAATTACCAGTTTGTGATCCGTGCTGTTTCTCTTGAATTTGTAAATCTTGGAGGTAAGCTGGACTGAGATTCCCAGAGTGAAAGCAGGGCTAGTTCGGGGTCAGCACAAGAGCTGCAGTTCGGGGCTCTTTCTGAAGGCTCCCTTTTAAAATGGGGGAAAACTTTTTGTCCCAGCCCCAAACCAGCCTGGCCCTGCTCTTGGGAAGCTCAGGGGTTAGGAAGAGAGGAGGGAAAGTGGAGAGAGAGGCAGTAAACTGGGGTTGGGCATGGAAAGGTCAGAGCACGTCGGTCACACTGCCTGAGCTGGGTGGGTTGTGGCCCTGGGCTATCCCTCAGCTCCGCCGGGATTATGCCTTTACTGTATTTGACAGAGTAATCTTCCCTGCCGAGCTGTGGGGAGGTACAGCGAGCTGCTAACCACACATTCGTGTCCGAAGATTTATTAGAACCTGGGAAAATCCAGAATGTCTTTGGTGGGAGGGGAGGAAGAGGGGGAATAACCCCTCCCTTCCCTGAGGGGCCTGGTTTGAGCGCGGCCCCGCAGCGCTGGGTGTCGGAGCACATCGGCGAGTTCGCCCCGTGCTGGTTTTGTGCTCTTACAGCGATGAATCACCCGCTCAGCTCCTGATTTGCGTCAATCAAACCACATTTAAGGGCGCCTTTGTTCGCAGCTTGGACGACCAGGCCGGGGCAGCGCTGCTTCCAGCGGCTCCTCTCCGGCAGGCCGGGCTCAGCTCCGCGGACAGAGCCCGTGCTTTGAGGGAGAGGTGGGGACTTGCTGTTCCTTCCCTTCCAGCCCTCTCCCGCTGGATGCTGGGTGTAGAAATTCATCTTGGAGTGCACGGATTTGGGCTTGTCTTCGAGACGCTGATCCGTGAGGTCTCGTGTGGAAGCACAGGGCTTCTGCCCAAAGTTGCTGTGATGAGTGTTTTTGTGTGAAGGGATGCAGGTTTATCTTTGTATTTCGTTGCTTGTGTTCAACAAGTTTCTTGTTTTTTCTTAATAAGAAATTCAATTGAATTAAAATTTCTCCAGGAGTGTTTTGACAACGCTCTCGGGCACAGAGTGGGATTCTTGGGGTTGTCCTGTGCAGGGCCAGGTGCTGGACTGGATGATCCCTGCGGGTGTCTTCCAACTCAATAAATTCTGTGATTGTTACAGAATCCTCTTTTTGACCTAGAAACTGTGACTGCCATGGGATCACGAGCCAGGCAAAGGCAGCAGCAAAATGCAGCTCCTAGCTCCAGGGGGATTCAAGCCCAGAAATAAATCCATTGGCAAACAAAGCCCTGGGGTGGGACACGACTTGATGCTGCTGCTGTTGTGCAGGAAGGCTTTTGGAGAGGTACTGAAAACCCCCAAAAACAGCCAAACCCCACAAGAGTCTTATCTGCTCTTCTCTTCAAATCTCTGGTACCTTAGAGAGGTCTCCAAGCTGGATACAGAGCTGTTCCTGGGAGCTGGCTGAGGTTTTGTGAGGTCCCTTTGAGCCCACCTGGTGAGGGCTGCCTTGAGCAGATGGTGCTTCTCTTGTGGTGTGCAAAGTCCACTGGAAATCCTTCTCCTTCCTTTTCCACTTCTAAGTATCCTCTTTCACTTGTCGGTGAGTGTGACCACATTGCCTCTTCTCCTCTTCCCTCCCAGCCTTCAGGGCTGGTAGCTGAGGTCCTGCCCCCCTCCCATGTCCCTGTCCAGGCATTCCCTGCTCTCCCGTGTCCTAAATGCACCTCTGACCCAGTTCATTCCCAAACCACTTCCCTGCCTCTTCCTCTCTCTGTGCTTTCAGCCCATTGAAGTCTCTTCTTCTGCTTCCCGTCCCCCTCTGGCACAAGTCCTTGTGCTCATCAAAACATTGATCTCATGGGCTGTAGCCTTGCCAGCATAATAAGGCCACTGCTCTTCCAAGCACTTTTTTTCCCCTCCTCTTACAAACACAGAAAAAAAAAATTATTTTTATTTTCTTCGTTTGGCTTGCTCTCACTATTTTTCAGGCTGAAATTAGAGGATTAATTCCTGCTTTCCTGCTGACAGTTGTGAAAACGAGCTAATTTCCAAGTGTCAGGATGCTGATCCTTCTCTCATTCAGTTCCCAAAGAAGGTAATAAAAGAACTATAAGAATAAATCGCTGTAGCAGATGCAGCACATGGGCGTATGGTGGTCTATTAATTCCCCATGTTCCACCCAGCTTTTAAAATAAATCAATAAATGTTGATAAAACACTAGAGAGCATGCAGGGTTTTTCCCCTCCACCCATCTTTTCCTGCTCTGGACTCTCTGATCGTTAATTTTGGCAGGTTTTGGACAACCTCAGAGTTTCCCCATGGAAATGAACACTCACAGGCTTGCCTGCCTCATTCTCCACACTTGGGGATCTTGTTCCTAGCTGGTTTTACTCCTTGGAGGCAGTTCCTGGCACAGGCTGTCCACAGGGCAGTGGTGGAGTCCCCATGCCTGGAGGGATTTGAAAGACAAGTGGATGTGGCACCTGGGGACATGATTTAATGGTGGCCTTGACAATGCTGAGGGAGCAGTTGGATTCAGTGATCACAGAGGGCTTGTGTTGATTTTATGGTTCTATCAAACAGGTCTTTTCTCTGTTTGGAACTTTGTACTGATCCTTGTCCCTGTTTAAAGGTGTGTCAGAGGTGTTTAGGAGCCCCTCAGGGAGCTGCCCTTCCTCAGCCAGTCTGGGGTGGGAGACAGGACAGGAAAGCCCTCTGGAGTCAGGTGGATCCCTAGGGCAGAAGTTCCACTTGGGTTTGTGGATTTTTAACAAGTTCTGGTTGCTTTAGGAAGCACCTCAGTGGATTTCTAGCATCCTCTGACTCACCTTGTCAGGCAGGACAAGCGGCTGCTTAATGCCCCAGTGTTCTCATGGATCCTCGGCCACCTAATGCTGCTTTCCAGGCTACCCAAGGCTCAGGAATACAGTCTAAGCCTAAGGAGAGCTGGGCACCTGCCCAGACTGGGGCTGCTGCTCCCTTGCCCAGAAGTTACCAGAGCTCAGCAGTCACAGCTGCAGGGAATGGATTGTTGTGAAGCCCCTGCTGACCTTTGATTTATGAACAGCTGCATTTTGAAATTGGGGATGGCTGCACTTAAGGCTCAGGAGTGAGGGAGAGGGCAGCCTGCACAAAAAGGCAGGGACACCTTCCACTGTCCCAGGCTGCTCCAAGCCCCAGTGTCCAACCTGGCCACCAGCTCCACACTGGTGCTGTGTCTCTTTAAGAGGGAAGATCCCTAAACTGTGGGTAAACAAGAGCCCCTTGGATCTTTGTGTTTCCAAACTGCACCTTCAAAGTCCTTTGTGGTGGTTTTTATACAGAGCATCTACTTCTGATGAGCAATGATGATTTTGTGTGTGCAGAATAAAACCCACCAGCTTGTGTTTCTAATGGTGTCCACAGAGTAAAACCAGCTTTGCCTCAGGTGGTTTTGTTCATGGTTTTTGATATGTGTTTAGGGAACCTGGCCTAAGGTGCTGCCCCAGGTGGGAGCTGGAATCCTGGGGTCACTTCTGAACCCCTTGTGACAAGAGGGACACTGAGGGGCTGGAGTGTGTCCAGGGCAGGGAACAGAGCTGGGGAAGGGGCTGGAGCCTCAGGAGGGGCTGCGGGAGCTGGGATGGGGCTCAGCCTGGAGAAAAGGAGGCTCAGGGGGACCTTGTGGCTCTGCACAGCTCCTGACAGGAGGGGACAGCTGGGAGGGTCAGGCTGTGCTGCAGGGAACAGGGACAGGAGTAGAGGCAACGGCCTCAGGCTGGGTCAGGGGAGGTTTAGGATATTGGATATTAGGAGAAATTTCTTCCCTGAAAGGGTGATCAGGCATTGGACCAGGTTTCCCAGGGCAGTGATGGAGTCACCATGCCTGGACATGAGAAAGTGTGTGGATGTGGCACTTGGGGGGCATGGTCTGGGGCCTGTCCTGAAAACCTTCATTTCTGTGCCCCCATCCTGGAGCCTTTTTGCTCTGCCCTTCCCCCGTTGGCTGAGGCACAGTGCAGGGCTGGCGTCTCCAGCACTTGTGGCCATGGAACTGCCTGCACGGTCACAGCTTCACGTCCTGCAAAGCCCATCCTACCCATGAATAGCCAGGGTTTGCTTGAGTAGAAATGGAGTGAATCAGGGAGAGACCAGGCTGGAGGACACCAAAGAAACTCAAAACAGCCCCCTCAAAGTCTTCTCTCTTCTACGTCTCCTTCCAAACGTGGAGGAAATAATTCAAACTGTCTGAACTAATCTCTAATCCCACACATCTCTTTGGAGCTCCACTTAGCCCCCAGTGATGGAATTTGTGGTGGTAATCACAATTTAAGAAGGAGTACAATAACCTGGCAGCCTGTTGATAGTTTGTTCTCTTCTTGGCACACTACATTTTTTAATTTTTTGGGGTGAAAAAATCAGCCATCCTTTCAAGACTTCAAGGTGCTGCTTCTGCTTCCTGCTGTGTTTTTTCAGGACATGGCACTCGGACTGAGAGAACTGTGTGCACAGCATATCCCAAACTGCTGCAGAAACCCCCATGCCCTGTTCTGCTGCCTGGTTTTTGGAAGGGCAGGGGAGAGTAGGAGCAGCTGGTCCCTGGGTGATCCCCCCTCTGGCAAGAGGGACAAAGCTCTGCTGATGGCTTTCACTTCTTTGGCTGCTTTGTTCAAAAGCCTGTGGGTACTGTGAAGTCTCCCTTTCCCAGGCAGAGTTTCCCAAGCAAAGCTGAAACCCAGCTTTTACCCCCAGGTGGGACTACAAGGTGGTGTTTTAACCAGCTGTGTCCTATTTTCCTATTTTTTTTCACCTTTCCTAAAGTTTGTGCTGCCCGTCTCCCTTCTCACAGTAATTCCATGTCCTCTGCCCCAGGAGCTGCCTCCTTTGCAGTTAGCTCTTAGTTCCTTATCCTCTCTTTACCTTTCTGCTGGGTTTTGGTGGCTGACACTGATCAATGGATTTTATTGATAGTGGACAAGGCAGATGGAGTGTGCATAGCAGGAGTATTCTAGGAAATAAAATTGCTGAAAGCAAAGGCAGATGCTTCTCATCTGTAACAGTGTTGTACAAGCACATTGGTGTTTTGTGCTGGAAATATCAAAAGGTGATTAAATATAAAATATTTTGGATCTCACCCTTTCATTATAAATGGCAGATGAATTTGTTTTGAGGCAAAGTTATTCCAGACTGTGCATGTGGCACTTGAGGACATGGTTTAGTGGTGGAGTTGGCAGTGTAAGGGGAGTGGTTGGACTTGGTCTTAGAGGTTTTTCCCAGCTTTATTGATTCCATGATTTGGTAGGAGACCAGTGACTGGCAGGGTGGCAGGTCTGGAGTAGGAGGTCTGGAAAAGTGGCTTGGGGAATGCTGCCATTCCTTGAACTCAGCCGTTCCTCTTTGTGCCCATTATTTTCCATGTTAAAAATGAGGCACATCAGAAGGGGTAATTTGGGCACGGGTGTTCTGTAGCACTGGAGGGCATTTAGGGCTGAGGAAGCCAAAGTTTGTGGTACCTTCATGACCAAGGAATACAAATGTCTGAGGAGGATCATTGTTATCCAGAGCTGGTCATCCTTATCCAAGAGCCTGTTTCTGCTCTCATATGGTTGCATAGGATGGGAGTGCTGGCAAATCACAGAATCGTGGAATGGTTTGGGTTGGGAGGGACCTTAAAACTCATCCAGGTCCACCGCCTTCCACTGTCCCAGGCTGCTCCAAGCCCCAATGTCCAGCCTGGCCTTGGGCACTCCCAGGGATCCAGGGGCAGCCACAGCTTCTCTGGGCACCCTGTGCCAGGGCCTGCCCACCCTGCCAGGGAACAATTCTTTCCCAATATCCCATCCATCCCTGTCCTCTGGCAGTGGGAAGCCATTCCCTGTGTCCTGTCACTTCAAGTCTTGTTAAAATCCAGAGCTTTGGGGTTTGGGTGTGTGTTGTAAGTGGTGGATGTGTTAGGAAAAGCGTGCCTGCCTCCCTCTGGGGGCTGAATGGGAGAGGAAAATCTGCTCCAGGCTGGGGTTCCCACAGCCTGGGAACACACTGAGGCTCTGTGTGCTGCTGAGACAGCTGGGTGGAAGGGATGCACATAAATCAAGGATACCAGGAAAACGAGCACGGCATGTGCAGCACAAAGGAAAGGCAGAAGCGTGAGGCTGGATATGTGATGGGACACTTTTGGAAGTGCCTGGATTTCCTTCCTTCAGTTGGAAATCCAGCTGCTGGGCTGCATTTTTTTTCCTGCTGCATTCTTCATTTGGAGCATTGTTTGTGCTACCCTTGAACAGTGACTGCCGAAGCTTCTTCACTTGTGTGGGCAGCCCTGGAAGTCTGTTTTCCATCTTTTAGAGGATTCCAGCTAGTTAGGGTTCCTTTGTCAATCAATTTTCTCTTGTTTACCAGGGTATTAGGAAGCTGGAATAGAAACAGTGTGTGTTTTGCCTTAGGAAACATCAGCAGCCCAGTCACCATTCCAGAAATTCCTCTCAACTCGATTTTTTCCCTGTCTGTAGCAAAGCTCACAAGGATTGTGAACGCTGTAAATGTAAATCTGAAAAGGTCAAACCTCATGTATGCTAGAGACAGGAGTAGAGGATGACAGCGATGCAGGGGTACAGTGAATTTTAAACTGTGGCTTGAGAACAAGATGTTCAAAAAAACCTGTCCAAGGACATGCCTTGGGTATCAAGGAGGAGTTTGAGGGAAAGCAGTGAGGATTTATTTGTGTTACTCGGTGGCTTCTTAACATGCAGTAGAGAGGGATCAAACCACAGGGTGAGGCTGGATATCAGGAAAAGTTTCTTCCCCCAGAGAGTGCTGGCACTGCCCAGGCTCCCCAGGGAAGGGGCACAGCCCCAGGCTGCCAGAGCTCCAGGAGCATTTGAACAATGCTCTCAGGGGTGCACAGGGTGGGATTGTTGGGGTCTCTCTGTAGGGCCAGAGAGACTGGCCTATCTGTGGTCCTTGTGGGTTCCTTTCAGGATGTTTACTGGCTCTTTGAAAGGCTTTGAATTGAATGAGTCCTTGTACAGAGCTGCAGCAATGCTGGGACCAGCTCTGCCTCGATGCATTTCCAACAGCAGGAGTGAACAGCCATACCCAGCGCTGAGGGAATCTTATCTGCATTGACAAATGTCAAGTGTTTTCAGCTGCTCCTTTGCTCGTGGTGCACAAAGGATGAACAATTCCTGCTGGCTGGGTGTTGGGGAGGATTGGAATGTGGGCCAGGATTGATTTTTTTGGGAGGCCATTGATCAGCACTGCTGGCTTGATGGGAATGTCAGCACTGCAGTGCCTCGGGCCAGCAAAAGGCAGGGGATGGATTCTCCATCAGTGGCTGCAGGAAGGCAACCCAGAAGTAGCTGTTGGTGTGAAACACTGGAAGATGCAGCCAAAACTAATGGAGGTATTTGCTATTTAGCAAATTTGTAATCACTATGGTTTCTTATTTTAAACAACATACAGGTAGGATAATATGTTCAGGCTCACAATGTGTACTGGTTCTAGGGAATGAGAAAACTGAGCCTCCTTTTCTCCAGGTCCAGCACATTCGGGTTTATTATGTGGAGCCCCCTCTCCTATTTGCTGACCATCTTTTCAATGTTTTTCCCCTCCCATGCTAAGCGGGGACCTCTTGGCTGCAGAAGCTTTAAAGGAATTCTGATGGATTTCTGGGAGGTGCCAGCTGAATTTTGGTTGGGGCACAGAGAAGGCTACAGAAGGCATGGCTTTAAGGCGAGAAATGGGAGAGAAATCACTCCAGATTAAGAAAAAAAGCCCTGAAAACAAAACCCAAAATCATCCCTTTTTTGCCTGACTACTTCTGAGTAAATGGTGCCTTAAGGAGTAACTTAGGTAGTAAACCCAAGTATCTTAATTTACACTTTTCTACTTGCAATGATGAAGCAAAACCCAACATAATGACACAGAAATCAGTTCAAATGAACTGGAGCAACCTGGACTGGTGGAAGGTGTCCCTGCCCATGGCAGGGAGGTTGGAACTGGATGAGCTTTCATGTCCCTCCCAGCCCAAACCACCTACTCACAATTACATCTGGAGACCTCTGCTGAGTACTTTTTAGAACGTGTATTTCCTTTTGTAACACACAAAAAGTATTTCATCATGCTGATTGTTCACTCAGAGGGATCCTCAGAGACTCAGAGGTCCCCTGGGTGCTGCAGCTCCTGAGATTCCCGATTCCCTCTGAAGGCTGTCTCCAGACAGACCTGGAGCAATCCACTTAGGGAAGTGCAGCTCATGAGGTGGTTTGGTGCTGTTCAACCACCTGTGAAGGCTGCACCTTGGGGGTAAAAGTTCTGTGCCCTAAAGGAACAGACAACAATACTCATTAAAATGCTTTTTGGTTTGTTTTCTCCTCTTTGTCACATTATTTTGAACATAAAGTCCAGTGTTGAGGCTGCACTTGGGGACGAGGTTTAGCAGTGGTGCTGAGTTGATGGTTGGACTCAGTGGTCTTGGAGGGCCTTTCCACCTTTTCTGCAATGATTTTCCATGATTTTGGGTTGGCCTTGTGTTAAGACAGACTTGCTTCTCCTTGGCTTGGAAACAGGAATTGCTCCTCTACACACCAGGAATTAGAAATATCCATTTTCAAAACGTGCCATTCTCATGTTACTGTGTTTAATGCAATTTAAAATGCTTTTACTAAAGCAAATCCATATTACTGGTATTATCTACTATTACTAGATTAGATCACCATGGAATAATGATCCATTGTGGCAAGGAAAACCCATTATGCATTGCAGGAGCATTTCAGTGTGTGTGAACCCCTTATGTGCCATAGAACCAGAATAAAGGGAATTTTTGAGCATGAGGGAGTTGTGCATTGTGCCTTTCTGGTGGCAGTGGTGAGATTTTCCTCTCTTGGAGCTTTCTGCTGCTTTCCATCATCAGTATGAGTCAAAGGAGGTGCTGAGGGTGGGTGCTGGGAGCTGTCCTCTGGGTTGGGATTTGGTGGTCTCCATCCAGAGTTCTCTGTAGAAAGTGTCCAGCTTCTTCATGGCTCTAGTTTAAGGGCAGTAATTCCCACAGAAATACTTTGTGTATTTTGCAGTAAAACAGTCTTTTGCATGAATGACTCCACGTTCTTGTCTTTAGTTAAAAGTCACCCTTGATGCTTGGAACTTTTGGGGGGTTTGTTCCTTTTGAGGGTGAAGAGCCAATGGTGAAGTTTGGATTATGGTCGCTCTGGTCATGACTGGTTTTAACTGTATTATCAGTTTAATTGCTGTTTGTTTGTGTACCTCCAGGATTGTTGAACTGATGATTTTGATTTTGACCAAGCACTATCTCCAGTTTTGTTTTGAGCACCCTGAATTAGCTTGTTGGGACAGGATTTTGATTTCTGGGTGCCAGTAATTTTTGATCCAAACTTTGTGCACAAACTTACTCAATTTTTATGTACATCTGCTTGAAATCTGAGCAAAGCAAGGAGAAAACTTGTCCTCCTCCCTTTTTGAGAGTGAGGGTGGCACTCAGACATGTCATTGTTGTCTCCAGCAGGCGTGGGGTGACTTGCAGTTCGGGCTGCTCGTAAGCACGGTCAGCTGGTCTGTGGTCCTTAAAACGTTGGACCAAAAGGATTTTTCCCTGATGAGCCACAGATTTTATGCTGTTACAGGCTTGGATGTGATATTGTATGTGAAGATGAGTTTACCATCCTGAAAGATGGTGGGTGTAGCAGAAGGGGTGATGGAGCACTGGGAAAGGTTGGGGCTGAAAGCCTTTGGAGCCTGACAGCCACTGCTCCATCAAACCCAAGGCCTGATCTGTTTGCTGACCATCCTGCTTCTGTGTCTCCGTATTTATTTTCCTCAATGAAAAATCCCCCCCTTTTTTCCCTCTGCTCTTTCCAATTCTGCCATGTGCTCAGGCAGCTCCCAAGGCCAGAAGGCATCTGCTTAGTCATGAAATCCTGGATGGTTCCCGTTGCCAGCAGTGTCCAGGGAGGGCTCCAAGCCTCAGTTTCCTTTGCCTGAGTTCTCCCTGCAGTCTCTGCTGCATCCAGGAATTTTTCCTGGGTTAGCATGAATGTAGTGGGTTGCTGCATAAGTGTCCTCATGTCCCTTTTCTGCACTGGAATGGATCAGAACCTTTGGATGCAGCCTACATTTGAAATAGTTCATGGAATCATGGAATCTCCAGAGCTGGAAGGGACCCACAAGGATCACAAGTCCAGCCCCACAGACACCAACAGTCCCACCCTGGGCATCCCTGGGAGTGGTGTTCAAAACTCCTGGAGCTCTGGCAGCCTCAGGGTCATGCCCATTCCCTGGGGAGCCTGGGCAGCGCCCAGCACCCTCTGGGGCAAGAGCCTTTTCCTGAGAGCCATCCAAAGCCTCCCCAGAATCATCACTTGTGTGGAACAGCCTTATTTTGTTCATGTGCTAGCCAAGCATGGGGCTGAAAGGCAATCCATGCTCTTTGCTTCCCATCACATACAGTTTGTTCCCTCCTGGAAGGAGGGAAGCCTTTTCTTCCCATGGCATCTCATTAGCTTGAACATCATGTCCTGTGAGCGTGTGGGCAGGAGCTGGAGCCTCATCTGAAGCTGTGGAAGAGCCAGGCTATCTTTCAGCTGGATTTCTTCCTGACAGTTTGTTCATCCAGAAAGAAGGGAAAATTAAGCAGGCTACTGAACCTTCTCTCCTGCCTGGAAAATGTGCTTTGCCTCTCTCCCGCTGCTGACAATTGCAGATAATTTCAAGGTGCTTTCCCCACCCCCCCTTCCCTTGCTTCATTCTTGTATCAGCAATCAGTTTCGAAGAACCTGCTGGAACATTTGGATCAAAGGGGCATTCTGTCTGTGGATTTGTGGCTCTCCAACGGGAGAGTGTGTTCTGAATAGTGGGTGATTGGGGAGTGGCTGGGTGCCAGCAGCACCTCTCCTGCTGAATGCTGAGGGAGTCCTGGGGAGTTGGCTGTTTTTACTGTGCTGAAGTTCACAGGACCTGTCTCAGCAGATTAAACACCTCACTTTGATAACGCTGAACTCCTGGAGAAACATTTAACTGGGAGGGTGGAATCCTGCCTTTATCCTATCTGCCTCCCAAGAAGGAGGAAAATTTTATCCACTTTTGTTAAAAGGCTGCATTACAGCTTAAAACCAAAAGATCCCAGCACCACACGGGGAACAGGAACATTTTGCAGAATGGCTCTGGAAAGAGCCTGTTGGTTGAACATAATATTCCAGAGTGAAGTTAAATGCTTGGACTATGCTAATTTCTTGAGGACAGTTACCTTTTCAGATGAATTGCACCCTGCAGATGGTGGCAGATTGTGCCCTCCTCCACTCCTGCCAGGAGCGTGTGCTCACTGACAGAATCAAAGCAGCAAAAGGATGAAGCTCTCCAGAAGAGCTGATGATTCTCTTGCCTTTAAAATTGAAGTGCTTTGTGCCAGGGAAAATATCTATGAATATATTTATAGTCATGAACAGTGGAGTCTGGGCTCCTTCGTTGCAAGTGGGAAAATTGCTGTTCCACCAAGTCTGTGAAAGTGGAATCTACTTTTAGATGCTTTGAAATGGGAGTCTGTTTTTTTTTAATCCATGATTTAAAAATATCTGAAGTCCAAATTTTAGAAATCTGTACATAATTGACATGAAGATGATATATACAGACAGTCTAAAGCTGCTGGAGAACGGCAGGTGTTATGGAATCACAGAATCCCAGAGGGGTGTGGAAGAAAAGGGACCTTAAAGCTCATCCAGTCCCATCCACTGCCATGGGCAGGGACACCTTCCACTGTCCCAGGCTGCTCAAGCCCCAGTCTCCAACCTGGTCTTGGGGACTTCCAGGGATCCACGGACATCCACAGCTGCTCTGGGCACCCTGTGCCAGGTCCTCCCCACCCTGCCAGGGAACAATTCCTTCCCAATATCCCATCCATCCCTGCCCTCTGGCAGTGGGAAGCCACTCCCTGTGTCCTGTCCCTCCATCCCTTGTCCCAAGTCTCTCTCCAGCTCTCCTGGAGCCCCTTTAGGCCCTGGAAGGGGCTCTGAGCTCTCCCTGGAGCCTTCTCTTTTCTTCCTCAGCTCTTCCAGCCTGGCTTCAGAACAGAGGGGCTCCAGCTCTTGTGATAAGGAAATTATGTCAGGATCAGGTAGACAGAGATGTTTTTCCTGCTGCCTGGTGGCTCTGGTTTTTCCTGATTCTGGTGGCTCTCTATGGGACAAGGCTGGGATAAAGGGGACATGCTGTGCAAAGTGCCAGGCTGATCCTGCAGGCAGCACCTCACCTGGGACTGATGGAACATTGGGACACGGATCCTGCAGATCCCTCCTTGAGTCTGGCGGTGCCCTGGGAGCCCTGAGCTGTGTGTTGGGGTTTGCTATGCACTGGACAGGGGGTGGCCACCAGCAGAGGCCTCCTGTCACCCACAGGAGAGAGCCTGAAATAGAGCTGGCTCTGGGACACAGCCCCATGCCTGGGAATGTCACTCCGGGGGCGGTGCCTGCCGGGGGAAACCAGAGCTCAGCCTTTCCTGCCCAAACGGGCTGGGGCTGCCGGGCAGCAGAACAGCCAGGGGCTGGAGTGCAGCTCCTGCCCTTCGGGAATGGTCAGGACACTGCTCTGCTCCAGGAGCCCCCGCAGCTCTGCGGGAGGCTGTTTGCCAGGTGCGTGTGGGCTGCTGGGTGGGAGCAGGTGCATTCCTTGGGTTCCCATCCCTCCTGAGCCGTCCTCGGTGTCCAAGGTGCCACAGGTGATCTGGATGTTGTTACTTCAGGTGTGTGCTTGAGCTTAGCCCTAATTTTACCTGGATTTCCGTAGTTACTTCCTATGGACCAAATGAGCTGATTTCAAAACCAGCTACAGTAAAATGGAATGAAAACCAGCATTAAATACGTGGGGTTTTTTTTACTTGGAAGAAAAAATAGGCATAAAAAAATGTTGCATGCATTCTCTTCCTTTAAAGTGTTTTATTTTTCCTTCCTTGCATTCTTTGTTGGGGGCCAGTGGGAAGGCTGGCTGTGGGGGGTTCTGGCTTTCCTTGCCTGAAGGGGAAGGGGAGCAAATCTCCTGGAATGGGCAGCTCCTGCTTCTTGCTGTAATGATGCCAGGGAGCGTTAACCTCTGTGATGGAGGGGATGGATTACTCCGAGCTTCTGCTCACTTGCATTTGCATGTCAAGGATTATTTTATTCCTGTGGATTTCCAAAGTGACACATCTCCTCAGTTTTGTGTGGATGAAGTCATCGAAGTCTGCTGAGGAGGCTGAAGATTGTCATGTTTAGGAGGAGTTGCTTTATCCTCCCACTGCCAAGAATTAAGGAAAATAATGGCATAGGAAGTGGAACACAATGCTTCCAGGGTTTAGCATTTGAGAAGTGGTGTCTTGTCATTTGGATATCAGTCTGTCAGCGCCTTGAGGACCACAGCTTCCTGTTTAAACGCTTCTTAGGTATTTTGGCTTCTAGGATAACTTCCTAGTAATAAATTAAATGTTGCTTTTTGTGTTAAGAGCTGCTGAGCATTAGAGTCCCAGGAGGGTTTGGGTTGGAAGGGACATTCAAGACCATGCAGTTCCAAGCCTCTGCCATGGCGTGGGTGCCACTCACTGGATCAGTTTGCTCAGAGCTCCATCCAGCCTGGCCTTGAACTTCTTTGTTTTTCCTTTTATGCTTTTACGTTGATGTTAACCAAACTGTGACCTGCTGGATTTATCTTTACAAGGTCCAGGGTAAGAGAGCAGCACCAAGCTCTTGTAAATGTTGCACCTGGCTATCTTCAGATTCTTGTGAGGTATCTGTGTGGATTCTAACAGAAAAGAAAGTTTGAACCCCATCCTGGCTCTCTCTAGTGAGGCGCTGGGTGCTGGGGTGGGCTCCTGGCTTTGGTGGAACTGCCCCACTGACATCTGGACTCAGGAATGTCTCTGGGGCAATCAGGATTGTCAGGGGCATGAGGGGTGTTTGCTATTGCGCATGTGCCAGCCTCTTCCGGAACTGAGGAAGCCACCAGCCTGACCTGCTTCCTACTGCATCCAAAGCAAGGAGTCAGAATGAAGGCAAATAAAATATATATATATACACACACACCAGACCATCCTGTTGATGGTGATGCATGATGTCACCCACTGGCAAGGCAAGGTGGCTTACTTCAATATTAACTTAGTTATAGTAATCCTAATAATTAAAGAATTACCCTGTATGAACTGGATTGGATTAACTTTCATCTAAATGGGTGTTTTGATAACTTGAACAGATCCGTCCCTTTTTTACTTGTCTCCCCTCCTCCTGTCCCCCGTTCTGCCCCTGTGTGGCTGCAGTGTTTTTAATTTCACCATCCACCTTCAAAGTAGGAGTAAGTAGTGCTTAAATCCAGGTTTGCTACCGTGGAGTTCCAATGGCCGGGTGAGGCTCTGGGTTTTTATAGCAGTCGCAGTCGGTTCCAGTTGAAGCCATAATTGGTATTTCGGCCTGAGAGCTGCTGTAAATCTCTGAGAAGGGAAGAGAAGGATGCTCTCATTTTGTTAGGCTGCCTCTCTTTCGGATGCAGAGTGCATCTTCCAGCTCTCTGGGCTAATTAAAATGCCATTACAGTACATGTGGTGCTACAATACAGTCTAGGGAGACTTCCAAAAATAGATCCTTGAGTGCAGACAAATTAGAGAGGAAATATGCACTGAGCATTTTCTCATAGGTTTAAAGAGAAATAATCCATTTGCTGTCCTAATTGCTTTCTTGTAAATGTTGAAAGATTTCCCCCCCCACTGTAAATTTCGAGTGAGCAGACAAATAAATAACGCATCCATGATAATTAGCGTTCTCATTACTAATATTGTAACTTGTCACACACGCTTGATATGCAAGTCAGGATGTTCCAGTGGCCTGTGCTTAACGGTCAGGGGTGGAGGTTTTTTATTCCTCAGCCAGCCTGCTTTAGCTGCCTGGTATCCCAAGGTTCCAAGGGCAGTGCATGATCTGGTTTTTAATTCAGCCAAACGCTCGAGCAGAGCCACCCACGGACCCTCCCCAGATCCTGCCAGGAAGTAAGGCAGAGAAATCCTGTTTGCCCATGGTCCTTCCGCCCAGCCCAGCTCGGGTACTAAATGCAAGGTGCTTTTTATAGCGTGATACGCTGTGGGTACTGAGAGCAGGGGGAAAGAAACCCCACGTTCCTGTGCCTGGAAGAGATTAATGGAATTGCTGTGGGCTGACACGTGTAATGGAGACAGCACAGAACTGCTGAGCAGTGCCAGGACCAGCCAGGAGCTCTTGTGTGCTACAGCCTGGGCCTCTCTGTCAGCAGCCTGATGGAAAGGGATGAGGCTTGTGCTGGCTTGTAGAATCCCAGAATGATCTGGGGCCTCAGAGCTCATCCCGTTCCACCGCCTGTCACTGTCCCAGGCTGCTCCAAGCCCCATCCAGCGTGGCCTGGGACACTTCCAGGGATCCAGGGGCAGTCACAGCTGCTCTGGGCACCCTGTGCCAGGGCCTGCCCACCCTCTGAGTAAATCCCCTGCCTGCTCAGAAGCCCCTGATTGCTGTTGTGCAGTGAGGTGCTGTCCAGAATATTTATGAGCAAAGGAAACAGAAGTTGGTCGAGTGGTCTCAAACTCACAGCGTTAGCAGAAAACTGCTCATCCTGAAAAATATCTCTGGGCCACTCTGTTGTCTTCCCTCCATGGAGAACAGGCTGACACTGGCAAAACTAAGTTCTGCAGCCCTTCTGTCTCATTTTTTAAATCTTCTCTCTGAGGTTTCTCCTTGGTTGCCCACAATTCATCTTCAGGTGTTGAAACTAAAGCTCTGGCCACTGACGCTGCCATGTCCCCGAGGGATGACCTTGCCCGTGACCCTCTTGGCACATCCAGGAGGGAACTGGGATCCTCTGTATCCTCACTGAATGCAGAGTGCTTGGTTTTGGAAAATCTTCTGGCTTTTCCTTATTGTGGCCTTGCTTGGCCAGGTATTTCCCTTTAGTAGTTGTACTTTTTTTTATCATTATCACAGTGGGGAGGTTTTACTCCTTTGTCACTGCATCTCCCATCCTTTTTTTTAGTTTTAGTTCTGCATTTCAAGCTCCAAAGGGACAAATTTCAGTCTGTAATGCTGATTTTGTCTACCTCTTGCTCCCGCCTTTCTCTCTGTCTCTCCTAAAGTTTTGCTTCTACACCTCTGTAGAACTTCTTTACTCTGGGTGTCCTTTAAAGATAATTTTTAGTTGCTCATTGCTTTGCTCCAGGAATTCAGGTAGGCTGGGGTGATTTGCATCAGGTTGAAAGATCTGAATAAATGGAAAACCATTTAAGTAACCTCTTCGTTCCCAGTTCTGCCCTGCATTTTTAAGCTCATCAGAGTTGATTATAGTCAGGCTGCTTGCAGTTTTCTTTAAGACCTCATTGAATGTTCCAGCCTTCAATTTCTCTTCATTTCTTGTCTTTTTTAAGTGGAGAAGTTGTTTTTCCCTGTCTTCATCTGGTTTGGTTTTGCCCTGGATGGACTTGATGATTTCAGAGGTCATTTCCAATCTTGACAATTCTGCTTTTGACAATTCCAGTCTTGGTTCTGCTGCTTCATCTTTTCTGATGGTTTTTATCTGTCACGTTTCTGGTTTATTTTGGACTGAACTTATAAATATTACTCTTTGTTTTGCTATTTTCAACTTCTTTAAAACCTGCAAACTCAGCTACTTCCAAACCTGTCCTGGCTATATTTTCTGAATAACTTAAACAACTCTTTGGAACAGATTAAGATAAAAACCAAAGTGTTCAAGTTTCCATCAATGAATTATGGCTTCATCTTGTTAATTAATGAGTAGAAATGCCCATCTGGAAACTAAGCTACACGAAATGTTCCCTGACTCAAGCCATGAATCAGCCAGGCTGGTGTCTGCTATCCTCCAGGCTCCATGGACAGAGCACTTTGTTGCAGAGTTTTGGAGAAATCATCAGCCTGATTCATAGAGAACCAGTTTGAGAGGGATGTTTCCTTGCCAGTTCTGTTTAGTAGCTAAGGACCAATTTGGCCAGCAGAGAGCTGGGGGATATTTTGTAGCTTGTCTGGGCTGTCTCAGTATTCAAACCAGGGTTTGTGGCTTGTGAGGAGTGTCAAACCCTGATTGCATGGCTTGACCTCTTTGTGGAGGGCTCCAGCAGCTCCACATCCTTGTGCTTGAGGGAGGACTCCAAAGATTTAGAGCTTTATTTTTTGTTTTTTGGGTTTTTTTTTTTTTTTATTTTATTTTATGGAGCTTTATTTGGACAGCAAAGACAGGACCTTGGTCTTGGATAGCTTGGTTTTGCTTCAAGTGTTTCAGGTGTCAGTGCTTTAAAAGACGTTCCTAAATGTTCTGCTGTGGTTAATCTAATACTCATTTTGAAACAAAGATTGCAAAGCATTGGTTTGTGGGTATGGGATTTCTTACAATTAAACAAGTCTTAAAAAAAACCCCAAATTGACCTGAATTTGTTTCACAGAGCACCTGGGTGCTGCTACAGGGCTCTGTTTTGTCCATGGGTTCTTCTCCTATGAAGGAACATCTTTATCTGAAACTGCCCAGCAGAGAAGCTGAGAATCCTCTGCTCCCCAGGAAAACTGGGAATTCTCCTGGGCTGTGCTCTCCACTGACTCTGGAGCACCTGATGGCTTGATTATATTTAAAATAGTGATGTTTTGCTCTTCCCCTTCCATCTGGGTATGGTTCCACTGGAGGTGAACCCAGGCAAGACATGGAGAAGTCTCCAGCTGTGCTTTCTCTCCAGAAAAACAGAGAAAGCAGGGAGAAGAAAACAAATATTAACATTTTTCTGACACTGTCCTTCTCCTGAGAGAGATGGGGTGGCTTCTTTGATGTCTCCAGACAGGGTTTGGCTTGATCCTATCAGAGCTGCAGCACAGAAAGGGGTTGGAGGGGAATAGTGAGACAGACTGGCAAAGGTGGAACAAATAGGTTTGAGATAAATTTTCTGTATCCCAGGGTTCGTAATTACACTGAAAACATAATTTAGCATTTTTTGCTTTGGCTTTTCTGGGAGGAGAATGAGTGACTAGAAACTCAGGTGTGGCAGTCGCCAACACTGGTTGTTCTGTTTAACTCTACCTGGATGCAAGATACGATCTTGGAAATATTTTAAATAGGGAACTGCTTCAGCAAGATGGATTTGTGCATCTCATTTACAAAGTATGTTTTTAATGCCTTTCTGAAATCTAAACTTATGCAAAATGGGGCTTGTTATGCATGTCTCTGCATTTTAATCTCCTGCAGTGATTTGTCAGTTTTCCTTAACATCTCACTGGCATATTCCAGCCATTCCTCAAATTTGCTCCGTGGGGCTGTGTCTCTGTCTTAGTTCAGTTCCCGCAGCAAGGAAGGAGTCACAGTTTTCTCTGGTAAGGTTTGTGAGCTGACATGCCTATTTCCTCAGCCTGGGATCAGCACCAGTTGTGGACTTAAGGACCGGGAAACCCTGAGTGTAATTCGGGATAGAGTCTCCTTTATTTTCTGCTTTAGCTGTCCTGGGAATGTTCTCATTTCCATTGATTTGTGCTACTTGTGTTTCTGCTCTGCATCGATAATTGGTTGCTGATTTTTTTTTTTCTGCTTGGAATGGCTAAAAATAGCTCAGCTACCCAAAGTGTTGATGTGATTTTATTTTCTTTTTCCCTCCTCTTTCCAGATGGGCTTTCTGGCAGAGACCAGCCAGTGGAGCTGTTGAATCCACCTCGAGTGAACCACATGCCGAGCTCTGGTAAGGAAAAAACCTCCTATTAAACCTCATTCCTGTTCTGGGGGTGCAGGAATGCTCTGCAGCTCTGCCTTGTGAACAGGAGAGCAGAATGCAAATGCAGAGTGCTGGAACAGAGTCTGTTAGGACTTGCACACCTCTGCTTTCCCAGGCTGGGAGAGTGGGATTTGGGAATGGAGCACAGCAGCCCTGGGAGTCTTGCAGGGAGCTGAGGGGAGCCCAGCCTGGTGGGAGATGCTTGGTTTGCCTTAGAAAGGAGAGGACAGGAGAACAAAGCAACATCTGAAGGAGTCCCTTCCCAGCCCAGAAGGAGGTTTTGGAGCTGCTGCTCTCATTAGGGAGAAGGAACAGGAAGCCAAGGCCGGGCTGATCAAAGTGTGTCACGCTGGGCTCTGGGCTGTTTGCTGTTCTGCCTCTCCTAATGATCCTGCCACGGCCTCTCCTGGGGCTTGTCCTTCTGCTCCTCGTCCTGGCTGCTCCTTGCTGAGCTGGGAGAGCTCTTAGAGCTCAGGGCTGCAGCTCTACAAGTGATGGAAACCAAAGTTCTGCTCCCAGTACATGGAATTCTGGGGGAAACAATCTGCTGCTGGCTTTTATGTTTCCCCCTTCTCACTCCCTGGTACAAGCAGATATTTTTACCAGGGGTGACAGGATATAGCAAACATTATCTTCTCTGCAGGGAGCAGCTCAGATCTTCCAAACCCCCAACTTTCCCTTCTCTGTTACCTTCCAAAATGCCCTCAGGCCCTTTTCTATTAAGGATGAGATCTTGCAGAAGATCTGAGCACTTCTGGTAATGCCAGTTGGAAAAATGTAAACGAAGTTTATTCAAAACAACTTTGGTACACTGGGAGGGGGAGAAAAAAGTGGGCTGTGACCTAACCTAGATTTTTGTGGACTTGAATGCCTGTTTGGAGAAGGAAACCTTCAAGGAGGTAGAGTTGTTGCACTGGGGGGGGAAAAGGAAGAGATGGTTGTTTACCAGGCATGGGCATTTGGCTTTGGATTCTGAGAAATCCCTTTCCCCTCTGTGTGCTCCCAAACGTGTCTGTCAGGTAAGGGAGGTTCTATTTTCCTAACCCTCAGAGGGATTCTCATTTTAAAGTCCCTGTGGTAGCACAGGTCAACTTACAGGTTTTACTGTGCCCCTCAGTTGTGAGCCAGGCTGGGTTTTGTGGCTCTGTGGATCATAGGCCAGGATTGTGAAGGGGATGGGTTTGAATCTTCTAGCCTTTTATTTTGGGGTTGATTTTGTTTGCTGGTTAAGTTTAATGTTTCCTTTTGAGGTATTCAAAAGCACCAAAGGCTAGTGCTGTTTGAGAGCTTGGGGAACTTGATGGTAGAGTCTGTTCTGGCTGCTTTTCCCCAGGTGAAATGAGGCTGTTTGGTGGAGCCAAGCAGGAGTTATGGAGTTCTTGCTGTTTGGACTCCATTTTGAGTATTTTTAATAACTCACCTCTGTGCTTTTGGGAAAACAATGAGGCAGAGATCCCTGGGGAGCTGTGCTGGTGTGAAGTGGGTGGGATGAGAGGTGGGCAGCGCTGCTTCTCTGTCAAATGGTTCTCCCAGTAACTGAGCTATGGGAATGGAATTCAGGATGGGAGAGCTGGGGGTGCTCACCTGGAGAGGGGAAGGCTCCAGGGACACTTCAGAGCCCCTTGCAGGGCCTAAAGGGCTCCAGGAGAGCTGGAGAGGGACTGGGACAAGGGCTGGAGGGACAGGACACAGGGAATGGCTTCCCACTGGCAGAGGGCAGGGATGGGTGGGATATTGGGAAGGAATTGTTCCCTGGGAGGGTGGGCAGGCCCTGGCACAGGGTGCCCAGAGCAGCTGTGGCTGCCCCTGGATCCCTGGCAGTGTCCCAGGCCAGGTTGGACATTGGGGCTTGGAGCCACTTGGAACAGTGGAAGGTGTCCCTGCCCATGGCAGGGGTGGAATGGGATGATCTTAAGGATCCCTTCCCACTGAGCCCATTCTGGGATTGCCATATCTGGCTTTTATCATTCTTATCTTCAGGAATTTGCTGCAGATCTTTCTGAGAGAAGAAAGGAGCAGTAACACCAAGCATTGCTCTGGAAAAACAAGTTGTGTGTGGGATTAATGAGTGGTGTTCCAAGTCTCAGACATGACTGAAATAATGGTTAAAAACAGCATAAGGGAAAAAAATTGCTTGATTGCGTCTTGGGCTATTTTGTTTAAAACATTCTCCTGCCCTGGTCAGGGTAGGGTTGAATAAACTTGAGTGGTCGATGAGCGTTTATGCTGCATTTCTATTGCAGATAAAATCACTGCGGTGTGCTTGTAGGAAACCAAAATGTTTTCCTCTTCACCATGAACCAAGTGAAGAAGAGGTTTGACCCTTGTTAGTTGTTTTTCTCTGATGTGAAATGGTGAGGAAGTTCAAAAAATCCTCCCTGAAATGCAGAGCATTTCAATTCCAAACCAAGAAATATTTACAGCAATTTTATGAAATGGTTTTTTAGGAGTGAATTTGGTTCAATAGAACTGACTTCAGTCATCAGCAGTGAAAATTATTTCTGTCTTCTTTTCTGTATAAATTAAGGATTAATTGGAGGAAGAGAAACATTTTCACTTTTCAAAGACACATCACCCGTAACTGGCACGCCTGAATTTCTGAGGTGCTCGCAGAAGTACAACAAGGCAAAGCCCCCCAGCCCACCTCCTGCTCTGGGGTGCAATAACCATCTTCAGATAGCTCTGCCTGCTCTGCCTCGGGCTCCTGAGGATCACTCCCTTTGGCCCGGGGCAGGAAAAGGAATAAATTCACTTTACTGAGCAACCTTGCTTCCCTTAATTCTTTTTTATTTATTTTTTTTTTTTTTTAATAATCAGAGCCTGGTGAGGCCCTGGTACAGATTTCCCAGAGAAGCTGTGGCTGCCCCTGGATCCCTGGAAGTGTCCAAGGCCAGGCTGGACAGGGCTTGGAGCAGCCTGGGAGAGTGGAAGTTGTCCCTGCCTGTGGAAAGGAGCTGGAAAGAGATGAGGTCCCTTCCAACACAGAGCATTAAGTGGGAGATTTCAGCTCCCTGCTGCTTTTTCTCCATGGTAGATCTAGTTTTCCACTCTCACTTCCACAGTCATTCACAAAAATAATAGTGTTGATGTATGTAGGAATCAATGGTTTGCACGAGCCTCTGGACTAATACTGTCCCTTGGTTTTGTAGTCAGAGATTAATCCCTGTCTGTGAGGGAACAATGTGAGGTTTTGTCATTCCCCAGAAGTAGCGACCCCTCAGAAAGGCTTTCCTTTAGTCTTAAAAATAGCCTGATATATAATATGGATATTATGAAGCCCAGGATGGAGGAGAAACCCCCCAAATTATCATCAAAAGTGAGTTCTGGGAAAAATCATTTTGATGTTGCAATGTACACTGAGCAGATTCAACCCTGTCCTCTCGTTAGGTTACGGAGAAGCTGCAGCTCTTATGGTCAGCCTTGGTGTGACAGTTTTGCCACCATTTAGACGCTCTGGTGTAAGATAAGATTCCCAGAGAAGCTGTGGCTGCCCCTGGATCCCTGGAAGTGTCCAAGGCCAGGCTTGGAGCAGCCTGGGCTAGTGGAAGGTGTCCCTGCCCATGGCAGCGGATGGGTTTGAGTCCCTTCCCACCCAGACCATTCCATGATTCCAAGGTAGCAGAGAAACTGCAGCTTAAAGCCTTGAGAGTTAAAATCAGCTCAAGGTTCTATTTCCTGCAGTACTTATGATTTATGAATATTTGTCTTTAATTTCCAACGCTGAGCTAAATGGACAAGCCATGGCCCATGCAGTGACAATCAAAGGAGTGTTTCGCCTGCTGGAGGAAAGCTCCAGAGCCATTCCCCCAGCAAGGAAAGCCCTGACAGCCCTTCAGCCAACTCCCCAATTTCCACAGAGGATTTGCTGAATTGTGCTGCTATTAGAAGCCCTTTGCAGTCAGTAATTTGGGGTTATTTTTGCAGGAGAGGGGAGGGAACTGCCACATCTAGAACAGAGGAGCAGGGAAGTTCAAGCTTCAGAACCTCTTTTCTGGACTAATGCTGTCCCCAAACTCGTGTTCTGTTGGTCATGGGATAATTTAATGACCTTCTAACTCTGCTTTAGCACTCTGTGCATGTGCAGGGGTGTATGGAAGAGGGATGAGTTTTTTGGCCGCCTCTGTCTCAGCTTCAGCATCCATATTCCACATGGAATTAAACCACTCCTCTAGCCAAGCTGGAAATCAGAGAATAACAGACTTGTTTGGGTTGGAAATGACCTTAAAACCCATCTTGTCCCATGGGCAAGGGCACCTTCCACTATCCCAGGTTGCTCCTAGCCCTGTCCAACCTGGCCTTGGGCACTTCCAGGGATGGGCAGTCCTGAACTGATCTGATGCTGGAGCGCAGAATGTGAATATCCTGATCCCAGTGGGTTTGGAAGAACAGGAGCCCACAGCTCCTCAACTCTGCTTTGTTGTCTTTTGTCTCAGAAAACGTATTTATCTGTCATGATTTATCTGTCTCCTTTCTTACCCATGAGGAAATGGTTATCAATTAGAAGAGCTGGCATGAATTATAAATGATTATCCCTCTTTTAACAGCTGAAAGCAGCACTTAAATGTGAAGCTCTTGAATGCAGTGCTGGTTTCCTGGATGAAAGGCAGGAAAGTTCGCTCTGCTGCAAGCCCCAACTTGCTGGTTTTTTTTTCTTCCTCCCTCACCTCACTTAGTTCATTAATTCACACGGATCAGCTCTGGAATTCACTGCATTCCCTTAGTCCTGACTGTTCACCAAGTGTTATTTTCAAAAATAAGAATTCTTACTGATTCCCTAGCACAGGAAAGGTTGTTTTGAGCTTTTGGTTTATATAAAAGCAGATGATGAAGGGAAGAGCTTTGAATGCTAGAACTTTGTGAAGAAAACTTAGGGAAGGAGGAGATGGCAGGATGCGAGCAGGCGTGGAAGGGCTCCCTTGAATGGTTATTCAGGAATTTGTTCCCATTGCCTCTGGTTTTGCTAAAAATAACAGTACTGTGTGGTGAATGAAAAGTGATAAATGTTTCATGGAAATAGATCATGGATTGGGGCCTTCTTTGGGGAAAAAATTCCATGTGCCTCAGAGGGGATCTTGGAGGCTGTGTCTTGTCTGCCATGTGTGTTTGCAGCCTGGGTGATTTACCTGGGTTTGCAGCCTCAGAGAGGTAATTGGGGTGAAATCTCTGCTGGTCTGCTTTGATTTCATTCTCAGCCCCTTCACTTTTTGGAGGTAAGGCTCGTCCTGGGCTAGCAGTGGTCCAAGACACCCTGTACTCAGTTCTACTTTCCCATCAGCTTCCCTGCACAGATGGTGCCAGCACTGGCTGCAGGATGAGGATGGATGGTCCCATTATTCCCAGGGGCTGTGTTTCCTTTGTCTGCGTGCCCTTTTCATGGCTGTGCCCTGCACTGCAGAGCTCCCTAGGGTGCTTTCTGCCAAAATTAACTGGGGGTAGTTTATTGCTGAAGGGGAGAGAGCAGCCACCTGCGCTCCCGGGATTTTAGGAATTCCTCTTCTAGCATGACACGCGTTTATCACGATCCCGGAGGCTCTTCCCCAGTGTATATTGATTTTCAGGGCTATATTTGGCTCTGCTTTTTCTTGGGACAGTGGAGGGAATATCAGGTGAATGTTTTGTGCAGCGATGCCTAAAATACAGCAGCAGTCTCCAGATATTTCCCTGGGGGATTGCTGATGGTTCATTAAAGAGACCTTTCCTTGTTGCCCAGGGAAGCTGTGGATTCCCCATCCCTGGAAGTGTCCAAGGCCAGGCTGGAGTGGGCTTGGAGCAGCCTGGGATAGTGGAAGGTGTCCCTGCAGGGAGTGGAATGGGGTGGGCTTTAAGGTCCCTTCCAACCCAAACCATTCCGTGATTCTGTGATTAAATATCTCCTCCTTTGGCTTAACTAATATCTTGTGATCTAAACCACTTAATCATCACTACTTTTCCATCTGTTTCTCATTCAAGGAATTGTGTCATATCAGATGATTCATTCATATTTGATTAGAGATTTCATTATAAGCTGGCCTGAAGTTTTTTATGATCTAATGAAAGGCTTTGGAATCACTGATTTGGAACTGCAGTTGTAATATGCAGAATAAATGTACTGCACGTTTTGGTGATACTTTTCCTAGGTACTTTTTAAAGCTCTGACATTTCTTGCCAGTGAATTGTGTACATTTGAATTTTTGAAAGAAGTTTCTGGTGAAATGCAAGAAGAACTCCCAAGCTACTATAGGACTTCTCCAAGTTGCACTGAGTGACCAAACAGTGAAATTTAGGTCAAAACTTGCCTTTTTGATCCATTTATAATCCTGCTTGTTGACAGTCACACTGTAATGATATTAATGAAGCTAATGAAGACCCAGAGTTGTCCTGCTTAAGTGACATACGGGAAGCTTTTTATTTTCACTAAGGACAGTCACCTACCACCTGCGTGCAAATTGTTCCTGAGATTAAGTAAATTGCTACAATTTTTTTTCAATTTTTTTTTCAAAAAAACAGATGAAGTGGTTGCAATAATGTATTTTTAAAAATATTAATGAGGCAGAATTGGAGGCATTTGCCCGGGGAGTGCTGGGACTCGGACGACGCGGATCTGGCCAGGCGCAGGTGGGGGTTTATCCCTCTCTTTCTGAACCCTTCCTCTGACAAGCACTGGGGTTTTCTGCTTGTTCCCTGCTGGCAGGAGGGGTGGGACGAGCCCTGGGCTCAGCAGCAGGTTTGGGAAGGTGTTTGTGACGCACTGAGGGGGAAAGGGAGGGCAGCCAGCTCCTGCCCGTCCCAGTAATCCTGGGAGCCGCTGTGCCTGTCACTTAAGTGGGATTTTCCTTAGGGTGCCATTAGGCCTGCCCTGTCTGCCGCAGCCAGGGTGGATCAGAGGGGTTTTGCTGAGCTGAGCAGCAGAGCTTTGCTGGTGAAACTGGGCTCAGAGGGCGGCAGGAGTTCCCTTCACGCCGCGTGCTGCAGCGCTCGGGCAGGCTCCCCTCGCAGACGTGGCTGGGTGGATGGATACCTGCAGGCACCCAGGAATCACAGCATCCCGGGAGCCTTTGGCTTGTGAGGGATCTCCAAGCTCATCCCCTTCTACCCCTACCATGGACAGGGACACCTTCCACTGTCCCAGGTTGCTCCAAGCCCCAGTGTCCAGCCTGGCCTGGGACACTCCCAGGGATCCAGGGGCAGCCACAGCTGCTCTGGGAATTCCATCCCAGCCCCTCCCCACCCTCACAGGGAATATTTTCTCCCCAGTATCCCATCTGCCCCTGCCCCTGCTTCTGCTTAATGGCTTTGTAGTGGGAGCAGGATCTTGGGAGGAGCTCCCAGCTCTGTTCCTGGAGCTCAACCAGACCATGGTGTCCAGCCTGCCACTCCAGTGGAATTGTGTGTGTGTGTGAGTGCATTTAACCTCACAAATCATGTTTTGGGCTTCAAAGCCAGCTCAGATGTTCCAGAGGGAACGACTCCTTGTCTCCCTGTCCTGCCTTTTATAGTCTGTGGGGTCTGAAAAGCTGCCAGCTTTTCCTGGTGGGAAACACCAGGCCTGACCTTCAACCAAATGTTGTGCTGGAAAAGTACAACTGGAATGTTATCAAAAAAATACCCCTAACTACGGTATTAGGCGTTTGATACCATGTTTGGAGGTATCAAACATTTTTATAGATGGAAAAAATAAAATTCCTTTCACATTCCATGTATAAATCCCTGATACAGGGATTTGTATATACTTATATATGTACATATATATGTATATATTTGTATTATGCTTGTATAATCCCTGTCTCAGGGATTTATCATGTCTTGAATTAGTGCTAAACAGAACTCACATCCCTCTCCCCCATCCCTGGCTGTGCCTGTAACAAAGTCTCTAAAGCCTCAGGAGTTCAAAGCCCATTGGGTTAAGAGATAACACTGTGGAAAAGGCAGAAGGAAAGGCTGGTACTGAAAAATCAGTAAATAGATTTAAAATAAAAAAATCCCTTTTAGGACCTTGAGGACTTCACCTTGGTGACCCCACGCTGGCATGGAGTAATCCTTAAAATTGCAGAGAAGGAAATTCTAGAATTCTCTGGAGTTTCCTTTCCAGGATGGCAGCGCAGGGAAAGGTTTGACTTCTGTTTGGGCTCTGGACACACGACCTGGCCATGCCCCGAGGCTGATCAGGGATGGGAGTGACACGGCAGGGAAGGTGCTGGCTGTGTTGACACAAGCATCAGGTGTCCTGGGTGAGCAGCCAGGAAACTTCATCTGGTTCCATGTGCAGCCAAACGTGCAGCGTGTCCGTGAGGAGCTGTTCCACCTCTGTTCGTGCAGCAGGGCATTGGGGAGCCACCAGGAAAACTCCACTTCTTCTTGCTTTGGGAACACATTGCAGTAAAGCAGATTCTTCATTCTCATTCTCATTTTCTTCATTCATTCATTCATTCATTCATTCATTCATTCATTCATTCATTCATTCATTCATTCTCAGTTTCTTCATGCAGAAAAGCCAATTCTTTATTCACCAAGTTCATATTTATAGGAAGTATCAGAAGGCACTGTGTCAGACCTAACTGGCTAACAATACACTGACACTCAGTTTATTGGTCTGTAAATGGCCAGGGTGTTTGTCTGTCAAATCTCTCTATTTTTGGTTAGTTTACATATTTTGTTCACTGATTGCCATGAGACAGATTTCTTGTTTATTGCAGGTGCAAATGGTTTTCTTACCAGAATAGCTTGTTGTGCTAACTGCTTTCAATCTTATGACCTTTAACATGGGAAGTTACAAGCTAACTGCTAGCTTAGCTAGAGTAGCAGGGCCTAAGCCATATTTTATAAGGCCTTTCTTTTATATCTCTACCTGTATGCAACAGGAACACGTGCATTAATCCACTCTGAAGGGGATTTCAGTCATTCAAGACACCATTCCCCCCTCCTTTTCCCAAATACTCTCTCACAGGTGCCAGCTTTTCACTGTCAGGGTCAATAATGTGGGGTTTACTCATATCCCAAACCCCCCATATTAGTTGGATAATCTCTGTTTTCTCTTTAGTTTCAGCAGAAATTTTGTTCCTCGGCACAGAAGGGGAGCTTTGGAATTGTGCTGCTGTTTGCTGAGTTGGAAAAGGCTAGTTGCAGCAGAGAAGTAGAAAATGCAGTTACTTGGCAACTTGTCTCTGTACATCACCAAGCCCCACCAAGTTCCTGCAGCTTGTAAATACTCATATACTCAAATATTCATGGACTTTTGCCAAAAGGCTTAGCAGTGTATACTTTTCCATGTTGTCTGTATGCTTCTCCTTTGTGTCTTAGTTTCATTATTTCTTCAGTGTTATTTGGGAATCATTTGGGCTTCAATGCAGAGATTTGGCTGTTTGTGTTCTAACAAAGTTACTGCTGCTGGTCAGGATGCTGGTGCAGGAACTACACCGTGGTTCTGTTCCAGAAGAGAAAAATGACTTCAGGTGAGGTGCATAAGGTGACAGACAAATGAAAATTACAGCTGATTTAAAAATCACCATAATATTAAGACAAATTCTAGTCCTTTCAAAGCAGTTTTAGCGGGGGTTTCAGACAGTCCTGGAGCGTGGTGGATATGATGTTTTTGTGCAGTTTAGAATGCGCTTTACTCTTTATCCCACAAGAGATGTTCTTGCACAGGATGAGAATTTCAGCTTCTGAGGAGCTGTTACATAATTCAGGGTGCTATTTATGCCTTGGTATTAAATATTGTGCTGGTTTCTACCCAAATGCTGCTTTACATCTGAAATCCTGAGCTGTGCATCCCTGGGTGCGTATGACAGGTATTGAGGACAGGTTTCCTTTCCAACTCAAACCATTCCATGATTCTTTGCAGCTCATCACTCCAGATTCTCCTTTACCTGTCAGCTAATTCAGCCTCCCTGGCCAAAGCAGTCTGAAGGAGTGCAGCATTTTGCAGGGAGCTGAACTTGTTTACTCTTTAAGCCACTGCAAACCAGATCTTGGCACAAATGCTAATTTTGAGACGCTGATCTCCACGAGCAGCAGATACTTAGTCTTACACGCGCCAGATGGGTTTGCTGCTGGCATTACTTGTGAGATTATGGTCAAAACAAGGACAGATCTGCTACAGAATTCCAAGACCCGACTGAATAATTTTGTGTTTGCCTTCCCAAGGATCAGCTAGTTGTCACAGTGCTTTACTTTGTCACTGTCAGTGTGGTAAAGCTCCTTCAGGCATCTGAGATAGGCTGGCAGTGGGAGGAGAGGCCTTGCAGTGAAGGATCTCTCCCACCTCAGGTTTCATTTGCTAATAAGCTTTGTATCTTTTTTATTTTTTATTAAGGTCATTGTAGAATATTTCCAAACTTTTGGGCCTGCAGGAGAGCTGGAGAGGGACTTTTTACAAAGATACTGAGTAACAGGACAAGGGGGAATGGCTTCCCACTGACCACCCCCAAGCTTTTGCTGACCCTTTCCCCATTATCCAGGAGTATTCTGTATTTCCACTGGGATGACACAAAACCAAGCTACTGCTGGTTCTGACATCTCCCCGACGTCGTGTGCGGCACTGAGGATTTCAGAAACAACACTTCCCTTGAGCAGAAATCAAGGCAGATGGTAAAACCAAGTGACCTACAAAACATAACAAGTTTTCTCACCAGAACTGTACAGTACAAACAAATGTACTGTCACCTAAAAATACCGAGATGGCATTTCTGACAGAGTGATGATCGTACGGGGAAGTCAAAGTTTGGGTAAGGTCAGGAATGAATTCTGCATCCTCTAAAAACACACTGGTGATCAAACTGACTGTAATGTGCTTCAGCTTCTTGTTTCTTCCTCCTTGGGACTTGGTTTGTTTGGGTTTGTCTGGTTCTGTTGGATCTGTAACACCATTATCTGAAACTGCCTCTGCTGAAGTGAACGTCTCAGTGTCTTGTGGCCAACAGCACTGGTCTGGACAGCTGGTGTTATCTTCCCCTGAAAACTGCCCCATTGGTAATTGCCCTGTTGGTATCTCATGGATCCATCCTCCCATAGGACAGAACCATGCAATCACTAAAACTGGAAAAGACCTCCTGAGTCCAGCTGCTCCCCCAGTACTGCCACCACTAAATCATGTCCCCAAGTGCTACATCCACATGGCTTTTGAGCACTTCCAGGGGTGGTGGCTCCACCACTGCCCTGGGCAACCCGTTCCAAAGCCTGACCACCATTTCAGGGAAGAAAGTTCTCCTAATTCCTCCCATGACCCAGCCTGAGGCCCTTCCCTCTCCTCCTGTCCCTGTTCCCTGGAGCACAGCCCGACCCCCCTGGCTGTCCCCTCCTGTCAGGAGTTGTGCAGAGCCACAAGGTCCCCCTGAGCCTCCTTTTCTCCAGGCTGAGCCCCTTCCCAGCTCCCTCAGCCCCTCCTGGGGCTCCAGCCCCTTCCTGAGCTCTGTTCCCTTCCATGGACACGCTCCAGCCCCTCAGCGTCCAGCTCCTGCAGCTTTGATGGCTCCCTCATTTTTCAAGCATTGCTTCTGGACCCCAAGCACCTCGTGCACGGACAGTGAAGTCCTTAGGAAATCTCCAGGGCTCGGGGTCCATGGCCAGGAGCTGGTGCTGTCTCACGGTCTCCGCCAAGGCAGGGCTCTGCAGTTCAAGGCTGCTGCCCTGAGAGAAGCAAACTTGAGGCAAATCGGCTGTGAAGTGGAAACATGGGAATGAAAACAGGAGAAATCACGGGAGGATTAGGCTGTGGTGATTTAAGGCAGCTTTATTTCAGGATGGAAACACTGACGCAGGATTGAACGCACTTGGAGTTTGGCTCCTTATCTCCCTTGTTAAGAGGGGTGGTCTGACACAGGAATCCATCTCTTTGCAAGACCTTTCTAGATGCAAAAAAATTGTAATAATGGCATTTTGGAAATGCTGTTCCCTGTGTTGGCTCCTTGCGTTGATCAGCTGGGAAGGCAGAGGGGCTTTTGTAGGCGTCATGTGCTGTGGGCTTCTGGAATGTTGGGAGATGCGCAGTCTGGGGTTCACGTAGAAAATATGGATACCTGGGCTAGTGCAAGGTGTCCCCTGCCCATGGGACAAGCCTCACCCAATCTTGGACATTTCCAGGGATGGGGGAGCCACAGCTGCTCTGGGCAGCGTTTTCACTCACGGTGTTCTGTTCTATGAATGTTTCAGCTAGTCTGGCTTTCCCTGGAAGAATGACTTGTTTCTGTAATCTTCTAAAGGAATGGGCTCCTAAACCTGAGGGATGGCCCTGCAGAGTGCAGAGCTTCATTAAAGTGCCCTGAAAATCAAATACAGTTTAATGTAAGGTGTGGTTTGCTCAGTGGAGAAGGGATTAGCTGTGTATCAGGCAGGAGTTTTACCTACAGAAGGTTCTGGTGGTGATTATCTGTATTCTTTGGAGCTTCTTTACACAGTTTTGGCCAGGAATATTGAAGCGAACCTGGATGTCCAATTTCTGTCATTTATTGCTAGTACCCAGGGTGTGTAGTACTTCAGGGAGGTAGCAGATAAGCCATTGCCATCTCTGCTTGCCTCCAGATACCACTGAATCAGATTTGACCTCCTTAGACTTGCTTTTAAAAGCCTTCCTCTTCAGCTTGCCTCCTGCAGCTGTTCCTCAGCTGCTGCCTGGATGTCCTTTTCATCTCTTTCTCCCAACTTCCCAAGCACCTTTTGTCTGTGGTGTCCTCCTAAGCCTCGCTGGGCTGAATCCCTGAACCCTCTTCAGCTCCTTCCCCGAGTCTTTTATCTTTTCCCAGTGCTCTGAAAAGTGAGTCACTGTTATTTTGGGTATGTTTAGGAGCTCCATCCTTATATAGATATTTTATGTCTCTCACCTTCGGGCTTCTCACAGCATCCTGTTTCTTTTTGTGGAAGGATCAGGCTGCAGTCGACTCCTTGGCAGGGAAGTTTGGTGCCTGAACGTAGCTGGAGCAGAGTTGTAGCCTCCCACTGAAAGAGGCAGCCACCATTTAATTTGCCAGAATCCCTAAACCCTGTATTAGGTCCAAGTTTCACAGCTGAAGTGGCATTTTTAATCCAGAATTTATCAGAATTTCTGAGGGAGGACTTGCTCCCCTCTTGCTAGGGTTGTAGTAGATGCAGTGTAGGTGTGTTGTGGTTTGGGAAGCTGCTTACCATGCTCAGCAGGAGACCACCCAACTCAGAGCTTTTAATAAAAGAAGCGGGAGGTTTGAGTCTAGAAGCTCCCAGGGACAAAATCAAGCTGTTCTCTTTGTTCATTCATGGAGGTGTTTGTTCCTTAGGAAGGCAAGTTTAAAATGAGTTGAAAAACAGCATTCAGAGAATCACAGAATCACAGAATGGTTTGGGTTGGAAGGAACCTTAAAGCTCATCCAGTGCCACACCCTGCCATGGGCAGCGACAGCTTCCTCTATCCCAGGGTGCTCCAAGCCCTGTCCAGCCTGGCCTTGGACACTTCAGGGATCCAGGAGCAGCCACAGCTGCTCTGGGCACCCTGTGCCAGGACCTCAACAGCCCCCAGCCAAGAATTTCATCCATCCCTGCCCTCTGGCAGTGGGAAGCCTTTCCCTGTGTCCTGTCCCTCCATCCCTTGTCCCCAGTCCCTCTCCACCTCTGGAAGGGGCTCAGAGGTCTCTCTGGAGCTTTCTCCTCTCCAGGTGAACACACCCAGCTCTCCCAGTCTGGCTCCAGAGCAGAGGGGCTCCATCCTTTGGCACCCTCTGGACTTGTTCCAGCAGCTTCACATCCTTCTTAATGCTGGGGGTTCCAGAGCTGGAGGCAGCTCTGCAGGCGGGCTCTCAGCAGAGCAGGGTAGAGATGGAGAATCCCAGTGAGATTCCTTGTGAGGAATATCTAAAACTCTTAAGAGCCATACCTGGATTTAACCTGGTGTGTTGCTGTGTTAAAACTCACCTTCAAGCTGATCCTTCTGTGGCTCTGGCTCTGTTTGAGGATCAGCACCTGGCCGGTTCTGCTGAAGGAAAATGCCACAGGCTGGGCAGATTTTCAGCAGAAGCAGCACTGAGTTTTTGTGCCGTGTCTGAAAGGCCACCTGGTGTCAGTGGTTTGGGGATAAATACCAAGGGAAAGCTCACTTTGAGGAGAGCCATCCGTGACGTGGGGAGTCCTGATCATGCACGGATCACTGCTGCCATGGGGAATGCAGGGAACATCTGCCCTCACCCTTTAGGATTTGGGTAGCAGCCTTCTGGGTTTTAATGTGTTCAGTTCATCTGCTAAGTCTTGGGGGGAAAAAAATGGAAAATGTCTGTTTCTTAAGAGAAATCTTAGCCCAGGTGTGTGTTTTGGTGTGTGCACCCAGGTAGGGCAACCCCTGCCTGTTCTGCCAGAATAAAAAGGTGTTTTAGTGCCATTTCTCTGTGCTGTCCAGGGTTTTGAATGGGTTGAGGTTACTTGAATTCCTCTAGGAAACTGCCTGTGTTTGACACCTCTTAAAAGGCTTTTTTATTTATTTATTTATTTATTTATTTATTTATTTATTTATTTATGTTAAGGTGCATCCTCATTGTATTGAATGGACAACAAGTAGCATCCTGGTCCTAAGGCAGCTGATACCTGAGTATATCCATTATTTGGAAGTAAAGCCCTTCCAGAGGGGGCTACAGGAAGCTGTGGGCTACTTGCCCATTTGGATGGGCTTCTCTTCCACCATGATCTGGATTTCTACTTAAAACTGTAGCCTTTGAGCTATCTATGAGTTTTCAACAGCTGTGGAGTAGCATTTTTATTACAATTTGCTGTTTAACTGCCCCTTTTGCTGCTTTATTTTTGTCATGGTGGAGGAGATGGTGTTGCACATTTTGGGGCGTGTTGGACAGCTGGAAGTCCCTTGGCTGGTGGCACAAAAGAACTCACTCTGCTGTTAGTAATAACCATTTATTTGCTGTTTGAATTATAGTGGGACAGGAAATTCCTCAGATTTTTGTTTCACCTTCTCTTTTGGCAAAGGGTAGTGGCCTTAGGCTGAGGAAGGGCAGGGTTAGGTGGGATACTGGGAAGGAATTGTTCCCTGGGAGGGCATTGAGACCCTGGCACAGGGTGCCCAGAGCAGCTCTGGCTGCCCCTGGATCCCTGGCAGTGCCCAAGGCCAGGTTGGACACTGGGGCTTGGAGCAGCCTGGGATGGTAGGAGGTGTCCCTGCCCATGGAAAGGTGGAATGGGATGGGCTTTAGAACCCTAACCATGCTGTGCCACTGGCTCAGTAGCTGGCTTTATTTCTGCCTCTGGAGAGCTCACTCCTTGGGAGGCTTCAGGGAAAACTCCAGAGGACCACTGGGAATGTCCAGGTGTTTGTCCAACCCCACCTTCACTGGGAGTTCCTCAACTTCCCCATCCTGACCCAACCAGGTGGATTTTTTTTTCTCATGGGAAGTTTTTCATGTGTAATGTCAAGATGAGACTTTCTGGCTCCTGCTCAATCTCTTCCATGTTTAATTCTCTTCTCCAAAGCGTCATTTTCTCTTGAAGGAAGCTGAGAGTGAGATTAGAGAGAAGCATGTGAGAAATCCATGTGGGTTTGTCTCTACAGAAGTGCAGCTGGGCTTCCTTCAACTCTGCTTTTTGTCCTGGGGATCTGCTGAGGGGTGAAGTTTCCTGTTCTGAAAGCAAGACAGATGGATCAAAGAGGTTCAGTTGATAGAGGGTAATGCCTGAAGCAAAGAGGCAGGTGAAATTGCATTCCCAGGAATCACAGAATCCTGGAATGATTTGAGTTGGAAGGAACTTTAAACATCATCCAGTCCCACCCCTGTCATGGGCAGGGACACCTTCCACTATGCCAGGTGGCTCCAAGTCCAGCCTGGCCTTGGGCACTTCCAGAGATCCAGGGACAGCCACAGCTTCCTGAACCTTTTAAGAAGATCTATACATTTATTTTTGTTGGTTTCTGTTTTATTATTTATTATTTATTTAGATGAGGATCTTTTCCATTGGAAACTCAAGTAAGTTTTGCTTATCCACTCCATGCAAGGAAACTGCCAGGAAAGGTTTCTCACAATTGTGTGAAGTTTGAAATGAGAAATAGTCCAAGCCGACTCCTTTCATTCCATTATCTTTAATTTCACAAAAAGCTCTGGCTCCATCGAAGACACTCATTTGTTAGAGATGTCACTGATGAAACTAGCAAGAAGATAAAGTGGGATAATGGTTGAAGAGGAGGTGGAGAAACTGGAGTGTCTCCCTTTGGAGCTGCTCTGTCCTGCACAGGCTCATCTGTTGGAGACATCTCTGTTGGAGACGCCTGTGCCATCAAGGGTTTGGTGCTGGCCTTGAACTCTCCATATTCTCATGAAGGAAATACCTATTTATCCATAAATACCTATTTATCCAACTCTGATGTCCTGCTCTGGGTCGAGAGAGGTTGGAACGAGATCCATTGCAGCCCAGGCCATTCTGGGATTCCTTGCAAACAGTGGAAAATGTTACTGGAAAATGTTGTTTTCTGTCTTTTGTGGATGTAGCTTGGTGGGTTTCCTTTTTCTTCAAGTGAAGAGACATTTTTTTAATGCTTTAAATCTAAGATGGAGACAGTAGGATAAGTGGTCTGCTCTTCAAGTTTTGGCTTCCTTATTGTCATAGATAGAATTTCCATGTAGGTTCCTAGTAAATGCTAATGAAGTCTGTTCGGGGTAGGAATTAGGCTCAGGAAAAGTGGATATGTAGAAACCCAGAATCTCTGCACCCTTATTCTGCCTCCAGGTCTCGATAGTAATCAGGGAGAAGTTTCCTTGCAATGAATGAGTGAGTGACATTTAAAGCTCCATCTGTTGCCTGTGGAGTGCTGCCTCACAACGTGTTTCCATGGCTGATGGGATGATTAATTTCAGTTCCCATTCACAGAGCAGGAAATATTCCCTGAGCAGGGAGTGACTCCAGCCCTCGCTGAGCTGCAGCGTGCATGGAGCTCGTAGGAAGCCTCGGCTGCTGTTTACTCCCAGCTTGTGCTCCCAGACAGGATCCAGGCTGCCTTTGCAGCCACCCACCTGGGCTGTCCCAGAATTCCCAGGGACTGCAGGGTGCTGACCTGCCTTTGGCTCCAGCTGGGCTATGATGCTCAAGCTTGTTGGCTAATTCCAGCCCAGAATACCCTCCCTGGGATTCTGGTCCTTGGAAGTGGGATAGCAGAGGTAAGAATTGAGTGAAACAGAAGTAACTGTTTCCGGCCGCTGTCCCACCCAGCAGGGGTTTGGAACCAGATGATCTTTAAGGCTACTTCCAACCCAGACCATTCCATAAATCTGTGATAGTTCTTTAATTTGGTGTGGATCCACGGAGGAGCAGGACTGTGCCCTCATCCTGCCCCCGCGTGATGCTTGGGATGTGCTCCAGAGGATGTTGGTGTCCTGGGAGCTGCCCTGCCGTGACCTGCTCCCACCACCTGCTCCTGGACAACTTTGGGGTTCTCTAGTTCAGCTTGGCACAGTCTTGTCTAGAGAATAAACATTCAGAATTGAGTGAAGCTGGTGAGGTGTTGTTTCCCCCCTCTCCTATTAATTTATCCCTCTAGGTGGGACGTGTGCCATGCTGGAGATGGAACCAGCTCCAAGGGTGCTGTGCCACAGCTTCGTTCTGCTTCCCCACAAAATCCCTGCTTTTATCCCGGCACTGCAGTCAGATACTGCAGTGGCTCAGTGCTATTTATAGCTCTGATCTCACTGTCTCACAGTGTTTTGGGGGGTTTTAGCAGTTTGGGGAGTGGGAGCCCTGCTGGAAAAGGATCTCTGGGTCGGCCGGGTGACAGAGGAGATCCCAGCACTCCAGCCATTGCCGGGAGGGGGGATGGATTTAATTCACAATAATCCAGTGATGCTCGACTGGCACACATCTTCCTGCCAGAATAAACCACCTCACGTGCTCCCTTGGCTGTGCTCAGAGTCAACAGTAGCTGTTCACCTCCCTTTCTAGGCTGATTCTGAAGGAAAACCGGGGTGATGGTTATAGGAATGGCGTTCGAGGATTCGGAGCCAGCGTCGTGCTCCCCATATGCCCAAGGCATTCCTGCCAGCAGCAGCTTGGTGTTTAAATGTCTTTCAAAACACAGAGAATTATTTAAAAATCCAAAACTGTTGCTGGACATTGAGGACAGCCCTGAGGAATAAAGTCAAATGATTTTTTTGCTTTTCCCTGGGGAGGAAAGAGCTGGAAATAATGCTGAGAGGGGGAGATGCATGCACACACTTCCTCAGCATCCCGCTGGGTGGTTCAGCAGGATGGGGATGATCTGATGGCGGCAGCCAAGACTTTGGGATCCTGAGCACATCCTCTGGCTTTGTGTTTGCTTTTTGTGGGTGCCCAAAGGCTGACGCGCTGCTCTTGGCAGAGCCTGGCCCGAGGGCACGGCAGGCACAGCAGTAATTAAAAAGCAAACTCATTAGCTGGGAATAAAGCCCCGGCCTGGAAAGGATGGGAGAGAGGGAGAAGCTGAGTCCATGGGCTCTGGGAAGCCCTGGCTGGGGAGTATCAACCACAGCCAGTCCCAGGAATATCTCATTCCCGGAGGGCACTGATTTGGGAGGGCACCAGGCACTGGAGAGTCACTAGAAGAGGTTGAAATGCTCTTTTCTTGGGATTTTGGGAATCTCCCAGGCTTGCTCTGTCACGGGCAGGTGGGATGTGTCCTGGAGTGGGAGCTGATTTCTTCCTCCAGCCTTGACCAGACTCTCATTCTGTGGGGTTTTGCAGCAGGTTTGGGGAGGTTGATGGGATTTCTTTCCCTTCTCTAAAGGGAATAATTGAAGAAAGAGGAGCTGGGAAGGAGCTGTTTGTGTTCAGTGGGACTCGCTCTGTGCCGGAGGGAGGGAGAGCTCGGGGAAAGCATTTCCTGCACTTTCCCTTTGAAGGTGATGTTGGATTTCAAATGTGAGAGGCAATTTTCTGTGCTGCTTAGATTTAAATTTAAAAAAAGTATAAGATCAAGAAAAAAAAAAAAAAAGGAAAGAGTAATTTTGGCAACAGCATTTGATATAAAAAACCTTCAGTTTGATGTCTAGTGGAAAGTGTCCCTGCCCATGGCAGGGGGCTGGGATGTGATGGTCTTTAAAGTCCCTTCCAACAAAACCCCTCTGTGGTTCTGGGATTCTGTGAATATTTTTTAAATTAACCTAAGTAAAGGTTATGCTGAAACAAGGTTTGAATTTAAATATTCATTTGGTGCATCTCATACAGAATTTTTTATTTAACAATTTAATGCGCTTTCAGGACTCAAACTTTTATTTCCATCCTTTAAAGACCAGCATGAAAATGCTGTATCAGAGAAGGGGAAGAAAATTCAATTATTACTGTTAGTTTTACTGAAAAGTGTATTCACAGGTTTAGTGTCACCTTCCCCTAATCCCTTCCAAAACACTTGGGACTTATGGAGAAGATATTTTCCATTTTGGAGTGTGGGAGAATCTACACATACAAACTCCCCTGATAATGTCTTATGTGAAATGTTTTTAATTTTTCCAGTGGAGCCAGGCTGGGAGAGCTGGGGGGCTCACCTGGAGAGGAGAAGGCTCCAGGGACACCCCAGAGCCCCTTGCAGGGCCTAAAGGGGCTCCAGGAGAGCTGGAGAGGGACTGGGGACAAGGGATGGAGGGACAGGACACAGGGAATGGCTTCCACTGGCAGAGGGCAGGGATGGATGGGATATTGGGAAGGAATTGTTCCCTGGCAGGGTGGGCAGACCCTGGCACAGGGTGCCCAGAGCAGCTGTGGCTGCCCCTGGATCCCTGGCAGTGTCCAAGGCCAGGTTGGACATTGGGGCTTGGAGCAGCCTGGGACAGATGGAAGGTGTCCCTGCCCATGGTAGGAGGTGGAATGGGATGACCTTTTAGGGTCCTTCCAAGCCAATCTATCCTGTGATTCCATGATTCAACACTTTCTGTAGGAAGTTCACTTTGCTTACAGGTCAGAGATTATCACTTCGTTTCCCTGTGTTTTGGGTTATTCCCCTCAGTGTGTTACAGACGAGCTGCGAGATGTCAAATTTCCAATCTCCATCAGCAACTGAGGGGGACTGAAGTCTTAGGTCTTAATTAACGTGCAGCATGCAAGCAGGCTTTGATGTACAGCCATGTTTTATTTATTTGGGAAGGGAAACACCAGCAGAATGGTTCTAACTTGGTATAAAAATCATTGTAACATGACCATGGAATTAAAATCAGGCTAACTTGATCACAGGGAAAAAATAATTCCCTGTATGCCAAAGGGATGAGGGGGGGAATTAAAAAATGGATGGTTTTCTGTTCCTACAGGGAAGTAATAAAAGCAGGGAGAGACCGTGAGATAGTTTGTTATTCATAATCAGGATCCTGTCTCCTAATTCATGGCTTTGGCATTTCTCATGCCAGCCCTGAATGTCGTCTTTGTGCCTTGGCTCACGTCACGACTCCGATTGTGCTCGTGTGTTCTTGCGGCAGGACCTAGAAAAGCAATTTTCGAGTGTCCCATCAAACACTCCTGGAGCACAGGCGGGTTTTTGTTGTGGGGCTGTGTTCATTGAGCAGGGAGGGCTGGCTGGGGCTCCGCAGGGCTCTGGGGGTCAGCGGCTCCCGGCAGGGCCAAGAGGGGATTTTTGGAGCCTGAAATAGTCAAGAGTTAGGGATGACGCAGCCTCTGCCGGAGCCCTGAATGGGAATTGTGCTCCTTGTCCTTGCAGCTGTGGGGGGATGACTCCCATTGGATGGGAAATGGGAGACTGGTCAAGTTTTCTTAGGACTCTTTTCCAGCAGGGAATGGCAACTTAAGGCTCCTTTTTGGGGAGAAAAGGAGGAGGAGTGGTTTTCGAGGCACAATCACAAGTGGCAGGATGTTCCTTCTGCCTGAAACTGTGTTGAGTTTTGCATGCTTGGGAGGTTTGGGGGTGTCCAGCCTGGAGAGGAGAAGGCTCTAGGGAGAGCTCAGAGCCCCTTCCAGTGCCTGAAGGGGCTCCAGGAGAGCTGAAGAGGGACTGGGGACAAGGCCTGGAGGGCCAGGACAAGGGGAATACGTGGGATCCCAGAATGGTTTGGCTTGGAGGGACCTTAAAGCTCATCCAGTGCCACTCCTGCCATGGGCAGGGACACCTTCCACTGTTCCGGGTTGCTCCAAACCCCAATGTCCAGCCTGTTCTTGGACACTGCCAGGGATCCAGGAGCAGCCACAGCTGCTCTGGGCACCCTGTGCCAGGGCCTCAGCACCCTCAGAGGGAACAATTCCTTCCCAATATCCCATCCATCCCTGCCCTCTGGCAGTGGGAAGCCATTCCCTGTGTCTTGTCCCTCCAGGGTTTTGTCCCCAGTCCCTCTCCAGCTCTCCTGGAGCCCTTTAGGCACTGCAAGAGGCGCTGAGGTCTCCCCAGAGACCTCAAACACAGTGTTAAGGTGAGTTTGAGTGCTTATGGGTCAGATGTGCTGCTCTCCCCAAAATCCCTGGCTGTGGCTTGGGAATCAGTCCTTGGCAAGGAATCCTTGCTGTGGTCCTGCTGGGGAGAGAGGGGAGCGGAGAAAAGGCCACAGGAAGGAAAGCAATAGGGAAGTGGAGAGAAGAGCTTGTGGGTTGAAAAATAACAACACTTCCAGTAATGTGACCTTTTGCTGAAAATGTTTCCATCAAAAAAAGAAAGTCTCCTCCTCCTCCCTGGATGAGCCGAATGCAGGGAGGGGTGAACATGCTCCTGGACCTCTGCTCCATGAGAGTATTTGGGAAAAACCCTATGGGAACTCTCTCCCTGGGATAGATAAAATTAATGTCCTGACAGAGGGTATGGAGAAGAAACCCTCACCTTTATTTTCCAGTTTTGTTGAAGCTCAGTGTTTCTGAGGGATTAGCCTTTGTTATCCTGTAACTGATGTTCATTCAAAGCTCTCAGCAGAGTTATTGAGGGATTGCCCCAGAGAGAGAGAGAGAGAGAGCAAATGTTACTAATACAGAATACCTGTGAAAGGCAGAACTGTCACTCAGGTGGAATTTAGAAGATTTTTAGTCATTCATGGGGTGGCAGTAATTTTTTTTTTTTTTTTTAGGAGAAACAAGCTGTGTTCAGGTATTGCAAAAGGGTTGTAGCTTGTCACTGCCAGAGGGCAGGGATAGATGGGATTTTGGGAAGGAATTGTTCCCTGGGAGGGTGGGCAGGCCCTGGCACAGAGTGCCCAGAGAAGCTGTGACTGCTCCTGGATCCCTGTAAGTGTCCATGGCCAGGCTGGATGGGGCTTGGAGCACTCTGGGATAATGGAAGGTGTTCCTGGCCATGGCAGGGGTAGAAACAAGCTGTGTTCAGGTATTGCAAAAGGGTTGTAGCTTGTCACTGCCAGAGGGCAGGGATAGATGGGATTTTGGGAAGGAATTGTTCCCTGGGAGGGTGGGCAGGCCCTGGCACAGAGTGCCCAGAGAAGCTGTGACTGCTCCTGGATCCCTGTAAGTGTCCATGGCCAGGCTGGATGGGGCTTGGAGCACTCTGGGATAATGGAAGGTGTTCCTGGCCATGGCAGGGGTGGCACTGGATGGGCTTTGAGGTCCCTCCCAAGCCATACCAGTTTGGGATTTATTATACAACACTTCGTGGTTTTTGCATGAGTTTCTTAAAGGGAGAGCCTCATGTTCCTGACCACGGCAGTCCGTCAGTTCATCCATCACAAGTCAGGATTAATACTTTCTGTGAAGTCTCAGATTACTCTTTATCCTCCTTATTTCCCATGGTGCTGCATGAGTGGAACAGAGCTCTGTGTGTGTTTGGAAGGCATGCATGTGTCCCACATGATGCTCTTTGCTTGTAGCAAAAACTGGGGTTTGTAGGAGGTGGTGCCTGGTGGAAAACTTGTTGATCCCTGAATTCCTGTAGTCCTTGCTTACCTCTAAGGGAATGGTGTGAACTTCATGGTGCTGCTCTTGATGCAGACCACGGTTGCTCCATCCTTTGCTGGCTGAGGACCACGCTGACCCTGCTCTGGTGTTCTCCCCCGCAGTTGACGTGAGCACAGCCCTGCCCTTGCAAGTGGCGCCGAGCTCGGTGCCCATGGACCTGCGGCTGGACCACCAGTTCTCCATGCCGGTGACGGAGCCCACGCTGCGGGAGCAGCAGCTGCAGCAGGAGCTGCTGGCCCTCAAGCAGAAGCAGCAGATCCAGAGGCAGATCCTGATCGCAGAGTTCCAGCGGCAGCACGAGCAGCTCTCTCGGCAGCATGAGGCGCAGCTGCACGAGCACATCAAGGTAAGGGTGGCCAGGGACGAGGGGGTAGTGGAATTGTTGAGGTTGGAAAAGCCTTCCAGGATCATCCATTCCAACCATCAACCCAGCAGCACCACCACAGTCCCCAAGTGCTTTATCCCACACAACTTCTGAGCAATTCCAGGTGTGGTGAGTCTACCACTGCCCTGGGGAACCTGTTCCAACACCTGGCCACTGTTTCAAGGAAGATATTTTCCCTCATCTCCAGTTTAAACTTTTCCTGGCACCACTCAAGGTTGTTTCCTCTTGTCCTGTCCCTTGCTCTCCACCTTCCTCTCAGGGTGCCAGAAGGTCCCTCCGAGCCTCCTTTTCTCCAGGCTGAGCCCGTTTCCCAGCTCCCTCAGCCTCTCCTGGGACTGCAGCCCTGTCTAGGTTTGGAAATACAGGTGTCTGCTAAGGAATGCAGGAGCCTCCCCTGAAATGGAAAAATGTAAACTCCCTCCCTCTTAACTGTTATAAATTTGAAATTAAGGGGGGGCTCTCAGGCAAAAACATGAGAGCAGGAATAGCAGTTCTTTATTAGGGAAGAAAATAAAAAGATAAAATAAACAATGCAGTAAAGTAAAACAACACTGACAGAGTCAGGACACAACCTGACACCCTGTTGGTCAGGGTGTTGGTAGCAGTCCAATAGGAATTGTGGCTGCACCAGCCACAATTGGAGTGTCCTGGAGTGTCAGGTGTGGTTCTGTTGGAGCAGGGATCCTGTAGAAGGGTGTAGTCTTCCTCTGAAGATACAGTGGAAGATGCAACTGTTCCTCTGGCAAATCCAGTGGAGAAGCTGTGCTGGTGTTCTAGAATCTCAGATTATATCCAGGTAGGAATGGTTGGCTCTTCCCTCTGGGCGGAGCATCTCCCACTGGAATGCTGCAGTTCTTATCATCCATGCAGTGACATTCAATAGCCTGTTATCAGCAGATGTCCTCCTGGAGGGAGGATTGGGTGTGGAAGAGATAAGGAAAACTGCCCACTTAACAGAAGACAGCTGCCATGCAGATGGCAAATAGAATACAATTTTGCTTGGCAATCCAGGACAAGCCCCTTCCCAGCTCCATTCCCTTCCCTGGACACGGAAAATGTCTCAATGGATGTGTCCCTAGCAGGAGGTTACCTGCTACTGTGGTCACACATTTTGGGAGTAGAGGCACAGGAACTTCTCGTTGGACATTTGCCATCAGCACGAGCTGCAGACAGCGTGTGGACCGTGGTGGGACTGCAGGAACAGGGAGTGCAGGGGCACTGCCTGCACGTGGGTCTGGACACATTCAGATTTCTCAGAGTTAGGCACCAGGCAGGTGCTGTGCCCTGTGTGGGACAGGGAGGAGCCAGGCAGGGTCAGTGGGCAGTCCAGTCTGGAAGATGGCTGTTGCAAGTGAAAACATGAGACATTATATAAATATTTCCCAGTGCTGGACTATTGCTATGGCAACGTAAGCTTTCCGAATTGGTAATAGGCTCCTTTTTTCAAAGGGGGATTAGTACTGCACATGGTAAATAGCCTTAATGTAATATTAAAAAGCAACCTTGATTCAACCTTATATAACTTTCATTTCAATACAAAATGGATGTCAGAGTGGGAAAGATGGGATTAAAAGTTAATGGGGTGTTATTTACAGACTTCTTAGTACAGTGAAGAGCTGGGCTTTGTGAGAAGTGTCCCTGTTTGAAGCTGGATTCATAGCAAACACTCCTGTCCCTTGCTGAGTCCTCTGTGCTGTGGCCAGGGCAGAGGTGAGGAGGTGCCTGGGTGTGAATATATTTATACATGGATGCACAGTGTGTGCATCTCTGGGTGTGTATGGAATGTTTACATATTCCCATGTTTCTGTGATTGCACATCTGCCCACGGCTGGCACAAGCACTTGGGGTGGGGGAAGGATGGGGAATTTCTGTGACAAATATTTCCATTATTCCCTTATAATTGTCCATGCCTGGAGTTATTTGTCTATGAAAAATCAGGCAGGCTCATTCCCATTTAATGGCCAAGCTCAAAGCACTGGTGATAGGAACATATTTGCTCTCATTTATGTCAAAGCTCTCACTTAATCTGCTCAAAATCTGTGTAAGGAGGAAGCTGAGCTCGAATTTTGAGACACCACAGTATATCCAGCCCATTAGGTAATGAAGTTCTTCATCTTGTGTGTAAGCCTGGCTAAATCAGAGCCTTAAAATAGGGATGGTATAATCCTGTACCAAAGGGTGGCCTGCAAGGTGATCTCTGAGAGTAGTAAGTGTGTCAGTGGGACCAGAGTTGCTTTAAAAATCAAACAGCACCTCATTGAAATAAGCTCTGTGATGCCTCACAAAGAAAATAACCCCCACACACTACCCCGGTGTGTGACTGTGGTGCATTTTCTCTGGGAAAACATCCTGCTTGTCTCTGTGTGCTGGAGTCAGCCCACATTTAGGTGACTCTTAGAACTGGCAACTGTGTTAAGTCCAGCGGCTGTGAGTGCAGGGAAGCAATTATTTTGCCCAGAAAATTAAAATACATAACTTTAAATTTGGACTCAGAGCTGCCCAGCTCATGAAGAAGGCAGGGCAGGGATGTTAAAGCAAATAAAACCCATTCATCTTCTGCAAGTGAAGCACTGGAGCTGTGCAGTTTGGTATAGATACAGTCCTGAGTGAAGATGCAGAACTCTTTTTGGAGAAATTAGTTTGTTTGGTTTTTTTTGGGTTTTTTTTTTAATCCCATGTGCACACAGGCATGAACACCCCATGGCAGGGATTGGGAATGGGATGAGCTTTGAGGTCCCTCCCAACCCAAACCATTCTGTGATTCTGTGATAATGTTAAACCCAGAATTGCTTTGGAAACTGCTTCAGTGAAGGGGGAGGAATTACTGCGTTTTACTCTGTTCTGTGTACGTGTTACTGTCTAGTATTGATTACTTTGGCTTTTTCCCCTATAGCCTGGCATCCACCATTTTAGTCCATGAGTGCAAAGCATTTATTTCATAAAATCCCTGAAAGCTTTGGGATGGCAGGGACCCTAAGGATCATTTAATTGCAATCCCCTGCCATGGCAGGGACACCTTCCACTGTCCCAGGCTGCTCCAAGCCCCAGTGTCCAACCTGGCCTTGGACACTGCCAGGGATCCAGGGGCAGCCACAGCTGCTCTGGGCACCCTGTGGCAGGGCCTCCCCACCCTCCCAGAGAAGAATACCTTCCCAATATCCCATCCATCCCTGCTCTGTGGTAGTGGGAAGCCATTCCCTGTGTCCTGTCCCTCCATCCCTTGTCCCCAGTCCCTCTCCATGTCTCCTGGAGCCCTTTAGGCCCTGCAAGGGGCTCTGAGGTGTCCCTGGAGCCTTCTCCTCTCCAGGTGAGCCCCCCCAGCTCTCACAGCTGATGAAGCTTTCAAACAGCTCCTTTGTTTCCAGTGTTGACTCCTTTGCTAGTACAGGAGAAGTCATACTTTGGGGTTATTTCTTTTATTGCCGTGGTGTTGGTGGGAATAGAGGAACTGGTTTGACTTGACAGGAACTAAGTAAGGGTGAGCCCCCCTCAATCCCATCCCCCAGACAAAGCAGGAGTCTGAGGAACACTTCAGTGAGTGAAGTTTGGCCTGGAAAATCCTGGCATGATTGCCTGTTTTTCTATCCCTGTAGATAACATTTTCCTACTGAGAGCTGAAGTTTTGGCTTTTTCCAGAGCTTGGAATTGCTTCCATCCGTTCAGTTTTAATCATCTGACCTAGTGCAGGGGGAGAAGGTAATGACTGCCTGAACATGTGATCCTTTCCCCGGCGTGTCCCAGTCCTTGCTTTTATAGACATTATGTTTTGGCCTTCACATAAAAGTGCCAGATTCCCCAAGATGGTGCAAGTTGGAGAGAGCCAGGCAATTAGTGAAACAATATTTGTGGAAGGGCTCTATAATGGACACAGAGCTCAGCACAGGGGAGGAGTGGGAGGGTAAGGAGAAAACACAGGCATGGAGAGAGAGATGGGAGAAGGGGGAATGGCTTTGAATTGAAAGAGAGTAAGTTTAGATTGGGTATTAGGAAGAAATTAGTGATGAGGCACGGGGCTTGGAGCAAACTGCTCTAGTGAGAGATGTCTCTGCTCACAGCAGGGAGTTGGAATGGGCTGAGCTTTAAGGTCCCTCCCAACCCAAAGCATTCTGGGCGATTCTGTGAAAACCCTGACATGGTTGGGAAAATAAGCCAAGCCTTTTGAAGGCTTCACTGTACAGAGCAGGGCAGGCTGTTTCTTTCACAGCTGCAGAGCTCTGCAGATTGCCCAGGCCTGGCTCCAGAAAGCACCAAGGGAGAGGCTGGAGGCACTGGCAGCTGCTCCTCTCTCCAGTAGCCACTCACCTTCAGTCAGGTGGGTTTTCCACTCCTCCGTGCATTCGCCAGATGTGGGACAACATTTATGGCCTTCAAATCTGCCTTCCTGAACAAAACCAAGGATGGAATAAGGGGCCTGGCTCTTGGGTGAGATGGTGGAAAGCCTCTCCACAGGTCCCGCTGCAAGCTTTGCCTGACCTTTGGTTGTGGGGGAACAGGCAGGGAATTTTTTCCTTTGTGAGTCACTCATTCCCAGCTAAGATCAGCTGGAAGTTACCAAAAGCTTTTCCGTTTGCCCTTCTGGTCAAGGGCTGGATGGAAGAGGCACAGGATGGGCGCTTTGGCAGAGCCAGATGCACCTCGGGTGCTGTGAGCTCAGCAGGGAGGGAAGGACGTCGTGGGGAATGTGGTTCATCTGCTCTGTCTGAGCTTGGAGCAGGGCTCTTCCCAGCTCTGGCTGTTTTACAGCCACAGCCGGAAACTTCTCGGGGATGCTGACGCACGTCAGTGCCAGGGTAACAGCACACAGAGGCAGCTGAACCTCCCAGCTCCTCGTGGGCCTGAAATCCTCACCTGCAGGTGTGCAATCCCATTCCCAGTTTTCCCACTGTCTGAGAAAGGACTGTGTGCATCCATAGCACAGGGAGTGCTGGGCTGAGAGTCCAGCGTAGACAGGATGGGCAGGGAAGCAGCAGCAAGGAAAGGAGCTTTGCGAGGATGTTTGCTGTGCAGCGATCCTGAAATTGTTCTTTTTCCCTTGACAGAATGAATTCCTACATTGAGTGAGGGATAGTAACACATCCAAGGGATCAGCCTCTTGTTCAGAGACACAGGGTGAATGAAACTCCTGGGCCATTCCTTTGGTGTCAGGGAGTGAAAATCTTGCAGGAAATCTTCCAGACAGATTTTGCTGTGTTGTAAAGAAATGTAATTCTTTCCCAAAGATGTCTAGACTTGATAGTTGTCATGCTGATGCTGAGGAGAGAAACTCATGGCTCTTTGCTTTCATGTGGAGCCACTGCCCATGGAATGGCAGGTTTGCCTGCAGGATACCCCTGGAGCTGCTCAAGGCCAGGCTGGATGGAGATGCGGTGGAAGGTGTTCCTGCCCATGGCAGGGAGTGGAACTTTGAGGTACTTCCCAACACAACTCAACCCATCCCAACCCAACCCAACCCAACCCATTCCATCATTCCATGGTAGCTCACTGGACCCAAATCACATTGTCCTTTAGTGGGGCTGCTCTCAGCATAGCTCTGACAGTGCCCAGTTCTTCTCTTTGATTCCGTGTTGATTCCATGTTGATTCCATGTTGATTCCTGCTCAGCAGGGAAAGCTGGGCATGTTTCAGTTCTGCTGCTAGGGTTGGTGTCACCTGCTGATCCCCTTATGGCACATTCCCCATGTCTCCAGGGACGCCGCCAGCAGCACCATGGCTCCTGCAAAGCACCTGCTTCCCTTGGGCTCTGGAAGGACCAACTTCCATCCTACCCCTGATATCCCAGCTCCCCTTCCTGGGTCTGTCTGCTCTGTGCTCTCTTCCTGCAGCGGCCGGCGTGGAGGGGCTACCTCTGCTCATTTTTGTGCTGCTCTTCCGCAGCACACCCCTTCCTCACAGCCCGCGTCCCTTTCAAGAGGAACTTGAAAAGCCCAGCGATACCAGGTGTCCGCCTCTGTCTGGATTCTGGGATGACAGGATTATTCATCTTAGGAAGCTGCAGCTGGGTACAGTCAGTGGTAAAAGACCAGACTGAACATTTTGTGCCTCGTTACTACTCGAGCGCCTTGCAGCTTGCGCTATTTCCAGACGGCTTCCTGTTCTTTCTCAGTGACCTTGCCTTGCTTTTCTGGCACACTGAGCCCACTCCAAAACTTACACCTTAGATCCTGCAAAACTTAACTTCTGATGGAAGCAACCCTGGGGAAAACTTTTGGAAGATCAGAGCATTTCCTCCCTTTGAAGGGGGTGGGATGGTGACTTTTCCTCAGCCTCAAAGTCAGGATCTTTTGTGAGAGCGGTAAGGACAAACCTGCACACGGAGGGGTTGGTTCTGTCAACAAATCCATGGAGCAGCTTCTATCCCATCTCTTGGTTGAAGGAGTTCTGCATCAGGCTGGGATAATTTAGGCATCTTCCTGCCATCCAAGCACTGCTGGTGGTGTCAGGAGTGAAGCTGGAATGCTCATCCAGGGAAATTTGTCTGCTTTGAGCCTTACAGAGCTACTGGAAATTGGCAGAAGAAATATGTTTCCTTTTGGTTTCTTCTGAGATGGGCCATGCTTGGTTGGCTGGAAGGAGCACAATGGGAATTCTGGATTTTTCTGGAGTAAAATACATGTGGGGCACTACGGGTATTTTTTTTGTCAGTTTAGAGTTTCAGAGTAAATGGCAGCAGAAGAGATATTTTGGCAATTCACACACCCGAATGTTCAATTCCAATTTTATGTTAATTTTGAACTTAATAAAATAATTGGAAGTAATCAAAGAGAACACAGAGAATCAGGGCAGGAATAAAAAAATACCCCACTGGATCCTGTTGTTATGCCAGGAATATTGACCTGTTAATGTACACCACTGCTGATCCATTCATGTCCAGAAATGTGGCATTCCTGTAGTACCCAAAACACCCCACAACATTTCACAGAGGATGTAACTGCTCCTTCAAGGACCAAGGTCTCATCTCTAACTTAGCATCAAACATGTAGGGCTCCTCCTTTACAGGATTTTATGGGGTTCTTTGGTTTACAGGGATTGGTTTAAGTCAATTTTTCGGATTTATTTATTGCCATCCATGCTGGAATGGGCACTCCCTGCTCCTGATTCCCTCCCCTTCAACAATAACCACGCAAAGCCCACCAGAGGCAGACTCAAAGGAGTTTTCCTCAGCTTGAAAGGGGAAAACTGGAGGAGGAGCTGAATGTGCTGGATACTACAAATGGAGCTTGCTGCTTTCTGGAAAGGCTGATGGATATTCTGCTTCTGGAGGAAGGGAAAAGTTAGGCTGGAGCGGGAGTCAGGGAGCAAAAGGCTCATGCAAAAGTGCTGAACCTTTCCCAGTGCTGAACCTTTACAGGTATTCAGGGCTCAGAGGGCTTCCAGCCTTTTGGGAGAGGTAATGGCATGGAAAGGAGACTAGGATACAAAATTCCATATCCATATGTAAAGCTGCCAAGGTAAAAACATGGGATCTTATCACCCGGAGCTGGCGTGAAGGGAACCTCACCGTCATTCCCGGTCCTGGAGACGGTTTAGCCTCATAAACCTGAGCACCAGACGTTCTCAGTAGGATGTGTCTGACTGAGATCAGTCTCCTGCCCAGGGAGCTGCTGGCTGGGAGGGATCATTTCCCTGCAGAAAATTCCCTGCCCATTGGAATTTCTGGCACGGGATTAGCTGGCTGTCAGCTGCCCGATGGCGGGAAGGGGGCACGTGGGCTGCGTGTCCCCGAAAAGAGACGAGAGGTGCTCGTTCGCCCAGATCTTTGTGTCTTGGCTGCTGCTGGAAGTCACAATGTTCCCCGCTCCCAGTCTCCCAGCACAGCTGATTTATTCTGCCCAGTGCTTCAGGAGATATCCCAAATACGCTGCCACGGAGCCAAGAGAGCAGATCCTGAAACTGGAGCCACAGCCCGAGACTTCAGTAAACAGGATGGGGGGAGCATGAAGCATGGAGTCCAGCCAGCATTGGGATAGCTGCGAAACAACCCAGCAGAGCAGTGCTCCCAGAAATCCAGCTCCCAGAAATCCCAGCACCAGTGCTTTGCTTCCACCTATAGCCAAGGGTTTTTCAGGGGGTGATTTGATGAGTACTTTCTTGGAGAGTTCTTCTTCATCCTCACCTACGATTTGACTTTATTTTTACAGAGCCTGAGCCCAAAGATCATTTTGAATACCTGATTTAAACCCCCAAAACAGTAGAATTTGGCCAGGACAGGTGGCAGAAGAACTTTTCCCTGATGTCCCCCCTGTGCTGGACCTGAACTGAGGTGTGGGTTGAGATGCAACAGGGAGCTGGACACAGCAACTCTGCATGCCAGGGAATATCTATCAGCCAGAAGTGTTCCAACTTCTGTTCACCCAGGCTTGTGCTTATCTCCGCAATTATTTTGCTCTCCCTTCCACTAATTGCTGCTATTAAAAATATCTCTTATAAACACCCGGGAGCCAGTCTGAGCTGGGGGGGGCAGGAAGGATCTCTTTGCTTTGCCTTCTTGTTTGGCATCTGGAGGAGTGGTTGTGGAAGTTCTAATGCAATGTGTCTCCATGAAATCCATCCTGGTTCTCTCTGGGAAATGGGATCTTGATGTCAGCACTCCACACTTCCTGGGAGGGCACTGCAAAGACTAACGAGAACCACTTTAGCTGCATTTCCCTTAAAAAGGGGTTTCTCTGTGACAGTGTCTCTACTGATAAGGTGTCAGTCCCGCTCCCAGGCAAACAAGCTGGAGCACTGAAGACAATTGAGGAGTGTGGTGGCAAAATTCTCTGGATTGCTGAGTCCTCACAGTAGGCTGGCAGTTGATAAATACCTGGAAATGCTCTGCATCCTCCCTGTCACCTTTATTAATATTCATTTATGCTAAAGGAACACCAGCAGCACTAACTGCAGGTACAGTTGAACATTTGTGCAGTTTTCAGAAATAGTGGGAGCAGTGACACTAAACATATGCAGGAATCCCCATAGTTATGAATATTTACAAATATTGATTTTGGCAAGAGCACCTAATTCAGATGTTCTGAGCTCCCTAATGCAGCGTGTGTGTGTGTCTGTCGCACAGTGCTCCTCAGACTCGGGTCTGAGTTAGTCTCAGATCCAGGGATTTCCCTCGGTGAATCACTTTGTAATGAAATTTCAGTGTTTGGGAAATGCAGTTGGGGAATAAACCCCCTGGCCCAGCTGCGTGTGGTGAACACACAGGATCTGAGTGGGCAGTGCCCGAATTTGGCTCTATTGCTTTAAATGAACCAGAAACATGATTTTCCTGACACCCCAACAATCCCACCCTGTGCATCCCTGAGAGCATTGTCCAAATGCTCCTGCAGCTCTCTCAGCCTGGGGCCGTGCCCATTCCCTGGGGAGCCTGGGCAGTGCCCAGCACCCTCTGGGGGTAGAACCATTTCCTCATCTCCAGCCTAAATTTTTGTCTTCCTATAACATTCCTGGTAAGTGTAGGGAAATAACCCAGAGAAGACACCCGGATGGGTTTTCTTTTTTTGTTTTCCTATGCTACAGCAGACACCAACAGTGATTTCTTTTCATTCTTCATGGATACAATCAGAGACATGGCTTCATTATTTTATTTTTTCAAATTTTTTTTTCAACTTTGAAACCATTTGAAAAACTATATTAAGAATAGGCTTTCTGGAAACTGGGGTCAAAATGAGCAGAGACAATACATCCCTAATGAAACTTCCCTAAACCATCCAGTGACAAATGGGGCTTTTCATTCCCATTTCACTCCAGATGTCAATGAAAGCACAGCTCCTTCTAAAGCAGCCTAATGTATGTAAACCATCGCAGGAAGCAGAGCCCGCAGAGCCTAGGAGACTGCAGATGGAGAGAAAAGGCTCCTGATTCCATAAAAATAACAAAACCTGTTTTACCATATTGTGCATTAAATATTGTTCATTTGCATACTTTCCATGGCAAGGTTCTCAAAGCCCACCATGTGGTGGACTTGTTGGAAGTCGGGAAAGAGACTCTTTCCCCAAATGGAGACGTGTTAGTAGAAGCTGCTGCTTAATTAGAAAACAAAAATAGCTGATTTCCTCTATTTTTTTCCTCCTTTTCTAGGTTTTTTTTTTTTCTTTCCAGTGTGGATTTTTGGTTGCTTACCTATAATTCAATAGACTTAGGAGGGGAGGCATAGGTGCAGTCACTGCAAAATAACTGGATTGCTGGTGTTTTACAACAGCCTGCCTGCTTGGAACAGGCAGCAGCAGGGATTCCTCCATGGAGAGTTTCCAGCAGATAGCCAGGCAGATTGTAAATACCTCTTAGATTGTTTCTTTTCCATCTTTATATAGAATAGTGTGATTTTATTTGTATTTATTGTGCATCCGTGGCTGAAGCATTGGGCGGTGCAAATGTGCAATGCCACAAATTAATCAGGGGAGCCTAGAATATCCATAGCTGGAAGAGGCTCACAGGGATCAAGTCCAACTCCTGGCCCTGCACAGGACACCCCAAGAATCTCAGCTAAAGGCATTAAAAGGAAAATGTGCTCAAGGAGAAGAAAAAACTTCAGGGTGGGAGTCTTGTGTATGCAGGAGCTGGCAGGGTTTGGAGAAGGATGGACTGAGATGTTCTTGGAGAGAGCAGATCCCCTGTCTTAACAGCCATGGCTTGGACCCTGCCCACAGCAGAGGCTTGGAACGGGGTGATCTTTAGGGTCCCTTCCAACCCAAAGCATTCCGCAATGCCGTGCTCCCGATCCCTCTCTGCCTCGGGGGTTCTGCGGGAGCGGTGGGTGGCATCCGAGCACAGGCCCCCATTAAGCGCAGCCCTGGAGAGGCTGGGCCTTTGAGGCTGGAGGCTGCCAGCTCCGATCAATCCCTTGGTTTATAGGCTGCCAACGTAAAGAGTGCGGGGTGGGCGCCGTGCTCCCGAGGCTCCGGAGGCTGCACTGGGCTCCGGAGGCTCCGCAGGGCCCCGGCATTCCAGGCCTTTGCGGGAGGCCCAGGAGCGGCCTGCGCGCTTGGCCCGGCCCGTGCCTTGCTGGGCAGGGTGCAGATCAGACTAGAAGGTGGGAAATCATTCTTTCGGCTCTGCTTTTTCAAGAAAAAGCGGTTTTTAGCCCCACAGAGATCCCTTCGCTCCTCTCTGGGCTGCTGGGATGTGCTCTTTGTACACTTGCTTTTCCGCAGCCTCACAGGACACAGCGCATCAAACTGCCGCCCTCAGTGCCATGGCAATCCCCTGTGCACCCAAACAGGGAGCTCTGGGCTGGGAGAATCCCCTGTGCACCCAAACAGGGAGCTCTGGGCTGGGAGAATCCCCTGTGCACCCAAACAGGGAGCTCTGGGCTGGGAGAATCCCCTCTGCACCCCAACAGGGAGCTCTGGGCTGGGAGAATCCCCTCTGCCCCCAAACAGGGAGCTCTGGGCTGGGAGAATCCCCTCTGCCACCAAACAGGGAGCTCTGGGCTGGGAGAATCCCCTCTGCCACCAAACAGGGAGCTCTGGCCTGTGGGAATCCCCTGTGCACCCAAACAGGGAGCTCTGGGCTGGGGGATGCACCCCAAATTTCCCAGGAGGTTGGTGGGGACACTGACACCTCCCAGCTGCTGGAACTTGGAGAGCCCAGGGGGGACTTGCACTGGGGCAGGAGCATTTGGTTCTTCCAGCCTTGAATGTCCCGTCTGATGGAAGCTTTGCAAATAATTACCTTAATTAGACATCATGTCTCCTGATTATTCCTGTAAATATGGGTGAGTTGAGAGGGCCAGGGAAAATTCTTCCTGGATAAATTGTTGGGGGAATTATTTTTTTAATCTGTTGGATCAATTATTTTTATAATTAATCACAGAATCTCCGTGTGGTTTGAGTTAGATGGAACATTAAATTTCATCTCGTTCCACCCTCTGCCATGAGCAGGGACACCTTCCACTAACCCAGGTTGCTCCAAGCCCCATCCAGCCTGGCCTGGAACACTTCCAAGGATGGGGCGGCCACAATTTCTACAATTTGTCTGTGCAACAAACAATATTGAAGGTGCCCTAGTGGGGTTTTATTTAAAATCAGGTGATGGAGATAAAAGGAGGCCTGTGCTTGTCCTTGGTGCCATGAATGAAACACTGTTACTGTCACCTGCCTGCAGCCTCTGCTTTGGCTCTGGGAAGGCTGATGGTGTTAATTTGCTCCTTTTCCCTGTTCCCTTCTCTGCAGCAGCAGCAGGAGATGCTGGCCATGAAGCATCAGCAGGAGCTGTTGGAGCACCAGAGGAAGTTGGAGCAGCACCGGCAGGAGCAGGAGCTGGAAAAGCAGCACCGAGAGCAGAAACTGCAGCAGCTGAAAAACAAAGAGAAAGGGAAAGAGAGTAAGTGGCCAGAACACCACTGCTTCAGGTGTTGACAGGCAGATGGGAGCCGTGAAGGAGCCTCACAAAGCTGGAGGAACCTCCTTGAGGGCACGGGGAGCTTGTGGGAATTGAGGGGAAGAGAGAAATGCGTTTCTCTGCTTTATCTTCATTTTTGTCTCACTAAATGCCATTTTAGCATTTTTCAAAAGGAAGCGTATCCTCTCTTGCCTTGATTTAACATTTTTTGAAGTATTTTTGGCAGCATTCCTAATGGAGGCAGAATATTAAGCCCATAAAATACACCAGATGCACGCTGCACTCCTTTTCTCTTTCTGCTGCTCTGAATTTCACTCCTTTTAAGACATAGTCGAGTTCACAGCTCTCCCCTTTTTGAAGCATTTCCATTCATGGGGGGATTTTTTTTCAGGAGGTTACAGCTTGTGGGTGCCTTCCCCAGTCTGTGTCATTATGCACTTGAGGAGATCATTGTGGCCTCACAATGTCCCTTATCAGAGACACTCTGGGCTGCTTGTTCGGGCTTTTTCTGCAAGAGAATGGGGGGAAAAATATCTCAAAATACCTCGCCAAGTTGTGCCATCAACTCCTCAGGTCTGATTTCAGATGAGAGAAGTGGTGGAAGGAAGATGGGATGCTGGCTGGGAACTGGGAATAAGATAAACCTCCGAGAACTTTTTCAGTAAGATAAAACTGGGGTCTGGGAGACCTTTTTAAGTGCTAGAAAGAACAGAGGTTCAGAATCCCTAAGCATTTCCTCTTCCCCCTGCTGCTCCCATCAGCTGTTGATGTTTGATCCCTGTGTTGCTGGGCCTCTCCTCAGAACCAATACCTGGCCATTCTCATTAAAGTAATCTGGAAAGAAATTAAAATGCCTGAATCTCTGGAAAATGGAAGCAAAGCATCTTTTGGGTGAAACACAGAGGTGTAGAGGAAAAAACCCAGAATTTGGGGATGTTAAGTTGAAGATCCTGTTCCCATGGCTACCATTTTATTTTTAAGTTACTTTTTATTTAAGAAGTGCTGTGGTGTAGAATCATTATTGCACCTCAGTGCTTAAGGATACTTAAGCTATTTTTTCTCACATCACAAAATTTGGCAAAGAGAAGCTAAAATTGTCCTGATCTGAAATATGAAGAGTGTGAGAGAGGTGGAGTTTGTTCTGCTTCCTTGTTAACACCTCTGCTCTGGAGCCAGGCTGGGAGAGCTGGGAGTGCTCACCTGGAGTGGAGAAGGCTCCAAGGGAGAGCTCAGAGCCCCTTCCAGGGCCTGAAGGGGCACCAGGAGAGCTGGAGAGGGACTGGAGACAAGGGATGGAGGGACAGGACACAGGGAATGGCTCCCACTGCCAGAGGGCAGGGATGGATGGGATATTGGGAATTAGGAGTTGCTCCCTGGGATGGTGGGCAGGCCCTGGCACAGGGTGTTCAGAGCAGCTGTGGCTGCCCCTGGATCCCTGGCAGTGTCGAAGGCCAGGTTGGAGACTGGGGCTTGGAGCAGCCTGGGACAGTGGAAGGTGTCTCTGCTGATGGCACAGAGTTGAAATTAGATGAATTAGGGTTCCTTCCACCCCAAAGCTCTCTGAGGTTCTATGATATCTTTCAGTAAAGGAGGTAAGCCTTACACTCCAAAAATACTGAACTTCAAGTCTTCTAAGCAACAGGTTTATGCCAACCTGACAGAACACAGCCAGGTTTGGGTGTTCTAAGGATGCTAATGGATTAAGGATGACACATTCTGGAGGGAGAAGGCTTTCAAGCATGGATTTGTCACCCCTTCTGCTACTCAGGAATTTATCTGCAGCTCTTCGCTTGAACTTTCCACCAAACTGGTGTTTGTGGAGCTGGTGAGAAATGTAGGGCTCCAAAAACAGGGAATTTTCTCGCTTTGGTATTTGAACCATTTTACAGCTCCAGGCAGAGCCTTGTGGGAATGCTGCAGCTCCCTGCTCTTGGAGACAGCCCAGGAATTGTTCTCCCAGCATGTCAAATGTCACCTTGTCATCGAGCAGGAGGGCGCAGGACACGAGAACATGGCAGGGTGATCTTTTCGTTCTTGTTCCCACTGGAGCCAGCAGCTTCCCTGGTCTTTTCCTTTCCTCCCAGCCCAGATATTTTCCATGGAGCTCCTGCCTTACGCCACGGTGTGGATGAACCATCATTTTCCACGCGTCCCCTTGCCAAACTTGGGATGCATTGCTCCGTCAGGAGTCCTGCCTGGGAGTCTGGGCTGTCAACCCGATGATCACTGGGATCCATCATGGCAGGGGAACAGCCTGCTGTCCATTGTGCAGGAAATCATGATTAGGGATTACACAGTTGACATTTTAGCTCTGCAGAATGACTGACTCCCTTTCTTTAATGTTTTTTTTTAATGTTAGGTTTTCTATCTGAAGCCAGAGATCTGCGCGCTTGTAAATGAAGCGAAATGTTACGTCGGTTGTGGTGTGCACAGAGACTTGGGAACAAAGAGGTCCCTGTTTACAGGAGTTTTCAAGACAAAACCTACACACGAGCCACTGGGCTCATTCCCCTTCTGCTTTTAGATGTGACATTTAACAACTTGAGGGTGCACAAGACCCCTTTTCTTAAATAACTTTGGTTCAAAGAGAGCTGGGATACCCCGGACAAGTGCTTTATTCTGAGTGTGCTTCTATGCAAGTGTAATATCCTCTTCTGGTGAAATAAACCCAATTTCATCTGTGTTTTCAAACATAACTTGTGAATCTATGCCAAACTAAAGGGATAAAAAGGGAGAGCTCCTTACTGCAGGTGCTTTGTTCTCTCTTTGAAAGCAAAGTTCTTTTTTTTTTTGGACTGGAAATGAAAGGTTTTATTTGGGATCAATTTTAGAAATTTAAAATTCCTTCAAGTACGTGAATTGATTTAATAACCTTTTTTGATTTTTGTTTTTTTAATCGCAGGTGCAGTGGCAAGCACAGAAGTGAAGATGAAATTGCAGGAATTCGTGTTAAACAAGAAGAAGGCTCTGGCCCACCGGAATCTCAACCACTGCATATCCAGCGACCCTCGCTTCTGGTACGGGTAAGTGATGCTGGGCTTTCTGCAGGGCTCAGCCAGTGCCATCTTTATCCCCAGTTCCCTGAGGGAATACACCTGATGTGCCTGTGGGGTGAGCCAGAGCGGTGACAGGATCCCTGTGCATTCCCAAAATGCGCTTTCCAGAGGGTTCCAGGGTGAGTGGTTTTGGTGGCTGCTGTGGTGGTGTCATGGTGCTCTGTGTGTAGAGAGAGGTCTTTGTGTCGTCTGTAATCCACAATTATCCAAACTCACAAGTTCTACAGTCAGAGATCAGCTTTTATAAGTCCTCCAGCTTCTCACCGAGGATTTGATCCCACCTGCTGTTATAAAACTTGAACTTTAGTCAAATGAGGAATAGTTTTTATGTTCAGGAGCTGGAATTTGGTGATCCTTGTGGGTCTCTTCCAACTCAGGGTATTCTATGATTCAGTGAATTCCTGCAGCTCAGGATACTTAAACTTTGCATTTTAAAACTTTTAACACTTACTGGTATTCTTAATATCTCAGACTTGGAAGTTTTGTTTACTTGGCTCTTACTGGAAATATCCAATGGGTCCAGTCTGCACTTCTAATCACAACTGCCCCAACATCTCCGTTTTCAACTGAAAATATTCAACTGCAGGTCTCCAGTTGCAATTTCAGAAATCAACTTTTTCATTGTACTAAGACAGTTAGAAATTTGATGTGACTTGGAAGTTTCCACTGCTATGATTTTGTCACTGTCTTTATTAAATAAATAGCCAAAATGCTTTGGATATTGGCTTTAGTGACCTCAAAATTCATGAAATTTTGAGTTACAAAAGTAATTTCATTTTGCCATGAAATTAATGTTCAGGCTGAAGTACTGACAGTGTTTTAAGTCTTAAGAAATGAACGTGTGTAAAGGGAGGATGAGGTCATAGCCAGAAGATGTTTCCAAATTCCAGAAACTGAGCTGCAATGAAATTTGAAAGCTATCCCAGCTCTGAGCCAGCACAGAAATGCTGATGTGGAGTTGGCAGAAGAATTCAGATGTTATTGGAGGCAAAGTGAGATTGAGCAGCTTTAATACAACTCTGAAAATCTAATCTGAGACTTGGGGATTTCATTAAAGGTGGTTGAAGACTCTGAGCCTCCATTTCTTTAAGGCATGGTTAAAATAACAGTTAATGCAGGAGTGGTACAAGGTCAGTTAGAATTCAGGGTGCCCAGAGAAGCTGTAGCTGCCTCTGGATCCTTGCAAGTGTCCCAGGCTAGGCTGGATGGGGCTTGGAATAGCCTGGGATAGTGGAAGGTGTCCCTGCTACGACAGGGGGAGGAATGAGATGAGCTTTAAATCCCTTCCCATCCAAACCGTCCTGGGATTCTCTGTGATGCAAGGCCAGGGCTGCTGCAGGTTTTTAGCCACGTCTTGTTTGGGGTTTCAGGATGTTGCCTCAGCTGATGCTGAGAACTTTCTGAGCCCCAAAGTGTGGTTTGGGTTTGTTGTGGCACTTAGGCATCCTAACACCCCTTCCCTGTGATGCTCCAGGGATGCCAACAGGCAGAGAGAACACAAACCATCGCACAAAGATTTCAGGTCATACCATCCCCTCGTTTTCCATCTGTTCTGTGGTGGGGTGAGGATTGTTATTCTGTATTCTAACCCAAGATGGACAAAGCCTTGGAGCTTCACAGCTCTTTCTCAGTGCTGAATTCTCCTGCTGAGCCCTCAAGGAGGGCAGATGGCAGCAACACAGGATTTTTTAAATGCACCCTTCACTTTTTCAGGCAGAAGTTGAGGATTTTTTTCCTTTCCATTCTATTAATTTATTTTTTTTTCAAAAGGAGAATCAACCTTTAAATTCCTGACATATTAGTATTTATTTATATGGCATCTCATAGGTTACCAGCTGAGCTCTGGAGGCATTCCTGTCCCCACATAGCTGTGCTGTGATGCACTTGGGTGGTGGCTGGGTTGAGCACATGCGAGCGGGGCTTGCAGGAGATCCACTCCACGCTCCCACTGTGAGCAGGCCAGGCCATTAAGTGCTAGCAGATGCTGGGACAGCCTCTCGAAGCAACACGCCTGCTTTTAAGCACTTCCCTTGGTCTTATTAAGGTTTGTGAATTCCTTTCTGGTTTTTTTTTTTTGGGGGTTTTTTTGCTTTTTTTTTTTGTAATTTTTTTTTAATGGAAAGCATTGCTTAAGGAAAAAAAAAGTCTCCTAAGAATATTGAGCACCATGGTGGTCTGACGTCAGTGGCTGTGACAGGAAAAATGTTCTTCTGGCACAGAATCACAGGGGTATTAGAGCTGGAAAAGACCTCTAGGATGATATCCCAGCCCTGGAAATGCTCGAAGCCAGGTTGGACAGGGCTTGGGATGGTGGAAAGGGGTGAACAAGATGGTGTTTAATGTCCCTTCCAGCCCAAACCACTCTGGGATTTTGTGATAGGCAACAGCAGAGGAGGTTCTTTGGAACTGCATTGTCAGACTGTCCCTCCCCTGGATTTTAAACCCACTGGGCAGCCTGGCTCCCAGGAATTTCTGCTCTCTGTCATATCCCTGGGAAACTGTCAGCAGTGCTTGGGAAGCAGCCACTCCGTGTGCTAGCAGCTATGGAAGGGAGTTTAACTGAGTATTTGCATGGTGAGGAGGTAGAGAGGTACAATTATACTTTAAATTGCGCATTAAATTATACATTGAATGATCCCAACATCCATGGGTGTGAACACAAAACATTCCAGCACAGGTACACATCTATGAATGTATATTCAGTGCACCTTGCTGAACATGATTGAAGGATGAAATACCAAATAATGAAATCATTAAGGTTGGAAAAGACTCCCAAGATCATCACTCCAGCCTTTCTGTCTGTGCACATGGATGTTTGAAGGAGCTCAGGGAACAGGGGATGCCTTGAATGAAGGGATGTGCTTTCAGGAATGTCTGCAAGCTCCGTGCAGTGTCCAATTTCCTCTCCTCCCAGAGCTCTGACATTCCTGAAGGGGCATGCAGACCAGGGCATGCTGCTGGAAGCAGCGTCAGACCCCAGTCTGGGAGCCAGGGAATGTATTCCTGTTTGCAGAGCTCAATATCTGTCATTCAGCAGCCCTGGAGCACATCTAAACAGGCCCTTTGAATTCCTGCACATTGCCTGACAAAGGGTTGAAAATAGCTTCAATGTACTCGATTGTGCTGCATAGGTCATGATTTAAAAAAAAAAAAAAAAGTAATAAAAAGGATGAAAAAAAAAAAGGTCTGTTGCTCATATAGAGCCAAAAATGTCATTGTGTGACTTGATGGGGCTCAGGGCTCTCAGATCACAGCACCCAGGATTCCTGGGAGTGAAACATCATTCCTGGGAGTGCTGCCTTGCCATGGAATGAGCAGATCCTGGGAGAAAAAGCCACGTCTCTTCCCAGGAGGGAGTTTTTTTTTTTTTAGTTTGTCTCTGTTTTGATTGCAGGTGAAGATTGAAGTGTGCGTGGGGGCATTCAGGGGTGGGGATGTGGCACAGCATGGGGTAGGTGTGGGAAGCACAGCCCTGCAAGAGCCCCAGAAATAATTTTTCTTTATGTACAGAGAAATCTGGATAATGAAGAGGGAGGATTGGGAAACCACAGTCATTCATACTTCCACAGAATCCCAGAATGGTTTGGGCTGAAGGGACCCTAAAATCCATCCCATTCCACCCCCTGCCATGGGCCCGGACACATCCCACTAGAAGGTCTGTGGGAATAGAAAATGTTGTTCAAATAAAGTTTGCAGAAGGTTAGTTTTCCTTGTAATTATACAGAAAAGTCAATGTATTTTCCTAGTATTTCATTAGCCCCTTATTTTTTGAAGGCTTTATCTTGCAGTGGAATTGATGCTCTGGATCTCAGCAGCCAACTTCTAAGTTGAGCTTGCACTCAAGAGATTAGTACTGCTTGAGAAACAGTGTGAATTTGTGCAATTTTCAGCTGGGAATGGCTCCTTTTGGTTCCTTGAAGAACCTTTGTAGGAGAATATTTTCAGCTTGGTTTTTAGGCAGTACAAAATTTCAAAAAGTTGTTTTTTTTTTTTTTTCAATGCTTGGTTTCCATTGTCCCAAATCCATTAGTATTTAGAAGAAATATGGGGTTTAAATTCTATTTATTTTATTTATTTAAAGTGAAGTTGTGAGAGCCCAATGAGTGTCACCTGCATGGCTAAATCAGTCATTCTGCTGTGGAGCTGCTCTGCTGGCTGGAGCCTTCTCCCAGGCTGGTGAAGCTCCTGAGAAACAGCAAAGCTGGGCACAAGTCATTAAGCAGGAAAGACGCAGCCAACAAACTGGTAGGAGGCTGAGAAAACTCATTCATTATTTAATATCCTCAGCAAACAGACTGTAATTTACTTCCAGCAGCCTGCTCAAACAAAGCCATAAATTATCATGGCTTTCATGAAGTTCAGCTGGAAAGGTGCTGAGTGCTTTGGCCTCATCTCTGCTGAGCTCCTGGGATGGGAGGACAGGCAGGAGGAAGGGCAGGGGGCCACCTGTGTGCCATGGCTGCTGCTGGCCAGGTGCAGTGCTTCAGCCTTGGACTCTGTCTGCTGAGCCTGGGGTTTATTTTGGGGAGGGAAATGGTTCAGCTTGTGCTGAAGTTGAGATGTCACCTGTGCTGAGATTCAGGAACATGATTTAGCAAAACCCAGCACGGGTTACTGTCTTAGAATTTAAACTTAGGGTTAAATACCTGCATGAGCTGAGCCAAGGTGGAGTCTTACGCTGAAAGCTAAGTTAATTACCTTCCTGTGTATTGGATTTTAGTGGATTTTTTTGTAGGAGTGTCCAGGAGGAGAAGGCCTTTGCCCCGTTCCCTACTCCCTGAGGTGACATGCGCTGCGCTCGTTCCCTCTGCGTATCACCAGTGTAAAGCTTGTCCCTTCTTCTCTTTCCTTCTGTGCAGGAAGACCCAGCACAGCTCTCTGGACCAGAGCTCCCCACCCCAAAGCGGCGTCTCCGGCACCTACAACCACCCAGTCCTGGGCATGTACGATTCCAAAGACGACTTCCCACTCAGAAAAACAGGTAGGGCTGCCCTTCTCCCTCCGTGCTGCCCATCCCTGCCGCTACGCTCAGCCCTCTGGTCTGATTTTTCCTGAAAAAGAAGGGATGCTGCCAAAAAGCTGGATTCCAGGCTTGTTTCCCAAGCCCCCTCTCCATCTGCTCCCCCTTCACCTGTCTCTGTGCTCCCAGTGTTCCAGGGAGCCTGGGGCTGCTCCGGGATGTGTGAGGAGTGTGGGAGACAGCGGAGCCGCATGTCAAAGTTTGGGAGATGTTTCCCCAAACCCAAAACTCTCACAGAGATCTGCGTGTCTCCAGCCCAAGTATGTTTGCTGAGTGAGAAAAGTACTGAGAAAAAGTTCATTTCTTGGGGGATTTGCATTTTATGTACAAGTTTGTACCTGAGGTAAATAAGGAGGTTTGTGCCAGGGCGAGCACCAGGGTTTCCTGCGAGGGTTTGGTTCACACCTAGACAGTTCTCTTTCAGTCTGGCTTCTCCTTGCACAGTGGCTGAGCAGGTCAGTTATTCCTCAAGCCTGTATTATGTAAGCCAGGTTGTTTGGCTTGGCTGTGGCCTCAGCTCCGTAGCACATGCCTGAGCCAGCACAGCCTGGGCTCCCAACCTGCCCAGCTCGGGGCTGCTGCCTTTGGGGAACAGCTCAGCTGAGAGCTTAGCCTCACTCAGGGAGCTGTTCTGCTTGCTGGCCGTGCTGGGAATCACTTCAGGACAGCAAAAAAAAGCTTCTCTGGAAAGATCGCACAATCATTAAGGTTGGAAAAGCACTCAAAGATCATCCAACCTTCAACCAGCGCTGCCAAGGCCACCTCTAATCCATAGCCCCAAGTGCCACATCCACAGGTTTTTTAAACACTTCCAGTGATGGTGACTGACCATTGCCCTGGACAGCCTGTTCCAGTGCCTGACCAGCCTTTCAGTGATGAAATTTTCCCCTTTTGGAAATGTCTCACTAGGAACCATAGCACCTGCCCTGCTGGATGGAGTCCCATCTGTGCAGTTGTCTCTGTTCCCCCTTGGGTTGGTTGCTTGATGAGTAACAAGCACTTCAGCTGCACAGGAACCCAGTCAAAAACTGGCTCCAAGATATGGGTTTTCCCTGGGAAAGGTGCCCCTGTGGCTCTGGGGGTGGTACTTTTGACTCTGCCCTTTCCGGAGGACTCCAAAAGCCGAGCTTAGAAAACTGGATTTGCTGAAGGACAGGGCATCCTCTCCTCTCTGCTCCTGGGAGATGGAAGAGCTTCCAGGCTTCCCTGGGGATTCACAGCATTTCCATGCAGGGAAGCATCCCTTGGCACCAAACCTATCACTTAGGGCCTGTGGGCAGCCTGATTCCAAGAGATTTTTAGCTCTTTCCTATGCCTTGTGATGCCAGGTGATCCGTTCCTACCCTGTTAGCGTTACCACAATAAAAATGGGCTTTGACATGCTCCCAAACCTGCCTGGCTCGTCACCTCAGGGCACCTTGTCAGACTGGCTTTGAGCAGCAGTCGCCCTTCTTGTTCCCAGTGTCCTGGAAGGGAATTCCTCCTGCAGGAGAAGGAAGACAACTGCACATCTCACCCTGTGCTGCTTCCCAAACTGGGATCTCACCAAAGCTCCTGCTGAGTGAACTCCTGCTGTCAGACAGGGGGAATTAAGGATGATAAATGGAGCTAATCACATTATTAAAGAGTGGAAGCTACCAAACTCATTGTTGTTTTCCAGCAGGAGGACGTTCAGCTGATTTTGGTTTGCCAGCATGCTGGCTCTTGTGTTTTTTGGGCACCAGCATCAATCTCCTGGGCACTGCTCTGGGATACAAACAAGTTCACTTTTGTAAGGTTCAGGGGAGAATTTTTTTCTTTTTTTCCATTGTTTTCTTTTATTTTCCTTTTAACGCAACAGCACGTCAGGCTCTGGCACAGCAATATCCTGCAGAATTCCCAGTGCCAAGAATGTTAAGTTGCTTGGAGAAGAAAGGCTCCTGAACAGTCTGGTGTAAACAAAAGGCAGGGAAGGCTGGAGCCCATCCTAAATAAAGTTCTTTATTACGGGTGAGCTTTTCAGATTTTTGGCACCAGGCAACGCTCTGGCTTTGTGTTGGTAATTTAAAACCGCCATATCGTGTAGTCCAATTTTATTAAATTTGATTAAATATTTGCAGCTCAAATAACAGAACCCATCACAATACAGCTCTGATTACCAGGGCTGGAATCCAACCAGCACCGTTGCTGGGGAGAGGGCGGCTTAGGGGGTGGTGGGAAGGCAGTTGGAATTATCATTTCTCCCAGCCTGCAGAGCTGGGAGCATGTCCTGCAGGTTGAGACATTTTTGGGAAGAATAAATATTCCTCATCCCTGGAAGTGTTCCAGGCCGTGTTGAACAGGGCTCGGAGACCCTGGGATAGAGGAAGGTGTCCCTGCCCATGGCAGGGGGTTGGAACAAGGTGAGTTTTAAGGTCCCTCCAACCCAAACAATTGCATTATTCCATCAAATTTGCCATTTCCCTGCATTTAGCAATACTCTGTGTCTTTATCCTTATTTCAAGCATCCTGATGGTCACAGGTTATGGGAGAGGGAGGATGTGCAGGAAAAGTATCTTCAGAGTGCTTGAAAGCCTTCAGCAGGGGGAACAGTCAGCTCCTGCAGTGTGCTCCTGATGCCTCCCATGCCCTGAAATCCAGCTCTCTCTGATTTGTTTTCCTAAATTATCCTCCAGTTTCTTGGCTGTTTGGTTTCAGCGTGAAATTGTTTTCCTGGTGCAGTTACTAATTGCTTGAATCCTGTTCTTAGCCTGGCTGGGGGATTGATTTCACTCTCCTCCCTCTCTCCAAGCACTTTGGGGCTCTTCCTTTTTTCACTGATCTAAGGTCATTTTGGTTGGTGCTGCTCCTGCCTTTGCTGTTAAATACCTGGATTAGCGCAAGGATTTTTATTTCCCCTTCTGGGGAGTTTACTTTGCTGTGTGTGGGATTTAATGTCAGAGTTTTGTTGACAGCTTTTGAGAGGGGAAATTCTAAGTGACCTCTTCTGCTCCCAGATCAAGGTTGGTGTCTCCCAAACATAGTAACATTTGTTATGTGCTGCACTGGGATCCTCTAAGGAAAGTCTCTGGAGAGTCCTTATGGAGTGATTTTAGACTCTGGGTTGGGACAGCCTGTTTTGGTAATCCCAAGAGCTGTTTGTCAACACCTTTTGTGGAGCTGCTGAAGTGGGTTTTAGCAGAGCTTTTCAGTTTTGCATTTCCAAGGAATCGTGTCCTCATTTTCTCCCCAGGAACGAGGTTGTTGATGGCATTCCTGCTTTCTGAAATTTGAGCAGTGGATGTATTAGAACATGCTGTTACTTAGAAAGCTGACACCACTACCATCATGAAGATTTAAAGGGAATTATTTCACTTCTTAGCATGCTTTTCCTCTTGGACTTGATGATCTTAGGGGGCTTTTCCAACCTAAATGATTATGTGACTCCATGGTTCTTTTTCCATGCAGAAGAGAGGAGCCTGAGAGAGGAAAGCATCCAGCATCCTGTGATGTTGTTGGTATTGCAGAAAACTGGAGTTGTTTGGGTATTATTTGCTGTCCAATAATTTGCAGCTAAGCAGGTGAAATTGGTGTGAACTTGTTGCATTTAGAAAGTAATAAAAGGGAAAATGAAGGGGTTTGTCAACAATTATAATGCTGCATTTGTCAAGGAAAGCGTAATGTCCCTCTGAACTGGTTCTGATTATTGGAGTGTTTGGAGTGGTTTGTTTTAGGACAAAAGGTTGTTTGGAAGAAAATAGGCTAGTCAGAAACCCTGGTGTAATGTGGGAGTATAATCCAGAGGAAATCTTGGAGCTCTGTGTGGCATGGAGTGTCACTCCAGTTCGAGAGCATCTCTGCCTTCCCACCCACGTTGTCCTTCCAGCCAGCATGGAAGCCTGGCTTCCCACAGACCCACACACTGAGAGGAGGCCCTGACCCCCAGAGAAATCTTTGCTGGAAATACCCTGTGCTGCTCCAAGTGGAGGATGTCAGTCTGTCTGATCCAAAAATAACACTTAGCTTGGATATTGGGGAAGATTTCTTCCCCGGGAAGGTGGTCAGGCACTGGAACAGGCTGCCCGGGGCAGTGGTGGAATCACCATTCCTGGAAGTGTTCAGAAAGTGGAATGTGGCACTGGGGGACAGGGTTTGTGGTGATGATGAATTGATGGCTGGACTTGGTCATCTCAGAAGTCTTGTCCAGCCTTAATGATTGTAGAATTGTAAATACACTTCTTGTGAGTGGTGCACCAGAAGAGAAACCTCTTCCAGGAGGAGACCAAACAAAATCTTGTGGTTTAGTGTCACCTTTGTGGGATCCCAGTCACTCAGGAAACCCACCCTCCTCCTCCTTGGTCCTTGCAGCTCCATCTCTGCTTCCCAGGGGCTGCCAGGGGCCTGCACTGTTCATGGAATCCCAGGATTGGGTTGAAAGGAAACTCAAAGCCCATGCCATTCCACCCCTGCCATGGCAGGGACATCTTCCACTGTCCCAGGTGGCTCCAAGCCCCAGTGTCCACCCTGGCTTGGAAAACTGCCAGGGATCCAGGGGCAGCCACAGCTGCTTTGGGCACCCTGTGCCAGGGCCTGCCACCCTTCCAGGGAAGAATTCCTTCCCAATATCCCATCTAACCCTGGCGTCCTTCAGCTTAAGCTCCCTCCCTTCATGGAGGTTTCTTATGGATGTTAGAAGGGAGACAAGATCATTCTGTTGGCTTTTGCCTGACTAGTAAAAGTTCTTTGTAAAAGAACTTTGTAAAAGTGTAAGTTCTTTGGCTAGAACTTACAAATAATAATAATAATAATAATAATAATAATAATAACAACAACAATAAATTAAATACATCCCTTTCCAGTCCCCACCTGGTGAAATAAACATGTTCAAGGACTGGGAGCAGAGGTTTCAGGCTGCATTGTTTGCTTTTATTCCACAAATGTAGATGGGCAGTGGGGACAGCGCAAACTCTGCCCGGGACTTGGTGGGGTTTTGACTTTCACAGACTTAATGTCCAATTAGTTCAGCAGCTTAGGGGCTGCAATTCTAGGAAAAAAACAATGGAAATGACATAAATGTTGGAAGAATTGGATTACATGGGTCCTGCTGCACACAGTGATGTATAAGAGGGGTAACTTGGTTTGGAGCCTGTGAAAAACAGGGAAGCTTTTGGCTTATGTTCTGGTTATTAATTTACTTGGAGGAAAACAAAATATTCTTTGTATAAATCCTTATTATAGGCCAAATTAAGTATGTCAGTGCTTAAGAAATCCCACTAGCTTTGTGGGAGCTGACTCAGATTTGGACACGGGCTTCATTTGTTTGCTGGAGGGGAATTTTTCTAATTTTATGGCATTTGTTTTAATACTTCACCTGGAGATGTAGAGGAGCAGTAATTTTTTAACTTACGTTTGGTAGTTTGGTCTCCAGTTTTTAAATTCACTCCAGTTAGGAAGGCTTTGTTTGGGCATATTGCCTGGCAGGGTGAATCTGGGGAGATTTCCAGTGGAATTGGGGTTCCTGAGGCAGCATTGAACCTGCATTGACTGTCAGGTATTGATGCTTCTGCATTGTTTAAATTCCTGTTTTACACTTGTGAAAGACAGCTCTCTTCAGCTTTAAAATATTTTTATTATATAATAGTTTAAGAAACCATGTGAACAAGCCTAAATTATTTTACTATAAAAGAGGTTTTATGTAAATTCTGTGAGTTTGAGGCTGTGCTGTGCTGCCTGTGCTGAATTTTAATTCACCTACTTTGGGCTCTGGAGCACCCAATTAAAGCCGTGTAGGGATTATGCTCTCTGAGGTCCTGATGCCATGTTAGATTTGGGATTATATCTGAGGGATAAACAATAAAATCAGAGGAGGGCTTTAAATAGACCTTTTGGTGTTTCGAAACTCGATCCTCTAGCAGAAGGGGAAAAAACAGAGTGATTTTGTCTTAAAATAGTTTAATCTGACAAATTCCAATACGTTGCTTTGGCAATCACTTACGCTGGAGGTATTTTCTCTTTTAAAGCTGTCATTTTCTGTGCTTGTTCACCTCTTTGTTGTATGGGAGGAGATTTTTATTGTGGCTTAAAATACAGGGTGTGTTAGATAATCTGTGACCCCAAATCTTTTGTTTCCCTACCCATTTTTAAGGTGTTTCAAACCGTTTCCTTCTGTGTATTTAAAAGCCACCTAATTAATTGTGTGTTCCCAACAGAAACCATCCCTCATCTGAACACCAAGAATTAAATTTGGGCTGAAATACAGTTTTATTTCCATGTTTTCCTTTGTCAAAGGACAGATCCTTCCAACAGGTGTGGCATAGGCTTAGATTTCCTTGATTTAAAATGGGCATATCAGCATCCAGCTGTGGCACCTTCCCCTTCCACAGAATCCCAGAGTGGTTTTGTTGGAGGGGACCTTAGAGATCATCTCATTCCAGCCATGAGTGTGGCATCCAGGCAGCTATTAATGCTCAGAAATTGGGACAAATTAAAGCTGGGAATGTAAGGATGTGGGATGGGGTGTGTACCCAAACACTGCTTTTAAAATCATGCCAACTTGTGTTTCGAAGAGAACTCAGAGAAGTTGCTGCTTAGAGCATGAGCTTGTGTTTGAACTGGTCCAGTCTTTAATATTGCCCTGGGAGAAGATTTGCATTCAGTCCCCGGCTATTTTAAATGCAAATTCTCTCTCTGGAAGATAATTCCCCCCTTGCTAATGCACTTCATTCAGCATTTGAAGCATCATCTTGAGGAAGCACATTTTTTTTTTTACTGCTCCCTTTATCTCTTGCTGGCATTTTTCTGTCCAAAACATTCAGGAAAAATCTCTTTCCTTTCTTTTTTTTAATTTTTCTTTCCCCCCAAAATTCCATCAAAGGGCTGTGTTGATGACTTAACTTCAAACATTTGATCTTGAATTCATCAGCCTTCTGATTTTTCGAGCCCTGCAATTAATGTGGACAGGCTCGATCTTTGATGTGACCTGGTGGTCAAGGGAAACATAGCTGCAGCCAGACTGAGTTAATTCAAATCAGTTTGTAAACCCTGTTTTAATTCTCCCAAAGAAATGTAGATGATTTGCCCTGGAGTGTGTTGGTTGGTAATGGAGTGAGCACAGGATTTGCTGGTTCAAAGGGATTAAGCAGTGGGGCTGTTGAGGAAGGGAAAGGATGGGGCTGGTTCTCTCAGCTCTTTCAGGAGCCCTCAAACCCTACAGCAGGTGTTTCACTCAGGGCTCAGGAGATCAGAAAGCTCCCAGAGGAAATCATTTTGCAGGAGGAGTGTTGAATTAAAGCTTTGTGACCCTGATGGAGATTCAGTAATGTATGTGCTGTCACTGGCTGTCCTGGCCCTGGGGCCACTGGGGCTTCCCAGGAGCTCTGCCTTGGCTTTTTGGGATCTCAGGATTTGTGTTTTGGAGGGAGTCTCTCAAAAGCGTGGTGCACACAAGGCTGTGGTCACCGGAAATGCATCCACACCTGCCCTGGGCAGTCTGGAACTTCCCAGGTGTGTTATATGCTGTTAGGTAGGGTTGAACTGTGGGGCTGTGATGATGTAACCCCAAGTTGCTTCCCAAATAAACAAACAAACCTCCTCCTCCCTGGCAGTGGCTTTCCTTGGCCACGCTCTCTTGCCCTTTCCCTTGAGTTGACACTGGCTCCAGCTGACACAAGGAACCAGCAGGGAGACAATCACCTGATTTGCTTGTGGGGTTTGATTTTGGTGTTTTCTTTTCCCCTGCCGTGGTGTCCCTCCCTCAGCCAGCTCACCCTGGGGTTGGATGACTCCAAGGGTGTGGAGCTGCCTGTTCCAGCAGCACATCAGAGATAACCAACAGCAGCATCTCAGCTGGCTCAGCCATTCCCCTGCTGAATCCCAGCAGCTGGGTTTGCTGCTGGGTTAGGCAGAGGTGGGAAACTCTGCACTAATCCCGAGTCTGTGTCTTCGTTCGGAGAAGACTTTGCAGGATGATTATTATATTTTTAAGTCAGATGCCTGTCATTGCTGTTGTTGAATTCAGACATTGCATGAGCTGGGACCTGTTTGTTATATTAAAAATCTGTGTTCCAAATATTTGTTAGCAAATTACTTAATTTAATTTAGCTTCCTGCGAATGCTTGACTGCAGCCAACTCAACTCAGTTCAACACAACTCAGCTCAGCTCAACTCAATTAAATACAACTCAGCTCAGCTCAACTGCAGGCTCAGTAAAACACTGCTGAGATGCTCCTAACACTGTTTCCTTTGCTGGCCAGCCTCTGAGCCCAACCTGAAGCTGCGCTCCAGACTAAAGCAGAAGGTGGCTGAGAGGAGGAGCAGTCCCCTCCTGCGCAGGAAGGACGGGCCCGTGGTGACGGCGCTCAAGAAGCGCCCGCTGGACGTCACAGGTACGGCGGGTAAGTGACAATTCCTCAATCCTTCAACCCCTTCTCCTTTTCCAAAATGCCTTCCTGTCTCCTTTGTGTGCTTCAGCAGTGCTGGAACCAAGCTGAGGGCACTGGAATTGTCCAGCCTGGGGAGGCTGAGGTCAGGCCTCGTCCCCATCCGCAGCTCCCATCTCTGCTCCCTTTGACTAGGGACACACCTGGGGCTGTGTCAGTTAGGATGGAAAATAGGAAAAGGTTCTTGACCGAGGAGTTTTATACATACAGCTGTATTCAACTTTTTTTTTGACTACTCAACTGACAATTTCTTGTTGAAAAGTCCTGTTCTTCCAGGACCAAAGTTTGCAAGTGGGATCAGAGAGAAAATGATGAGATTATCATAAAGTTAATTCTTAGCACCATCTAGGGATGTCTCTGTGTAAGTACCACCCAGTGACAGCTTTGCCAGGCTTGTCTGGCTCTGGGGCACATAATCATCACTCCATCAAACTCAAAGTGAGCTCCCTTTAGACAGAGGGTGGGGTTGGGAGACCCTGGGATGCCTCAGCTCTTCTCTGTGTCAGAACCTCTCTGTTTGCAGAGGGGAAGGAGGATTTCAAGAGCTAAAAGTTGTGGAATCATAAAATACCCCAAGTTGGAAGGCACCCACCAGGATAATCCAGTCCAACCTTAGTCCTGCACAGGACACCACAAAAATCCCAGCCTGTGCCTGAGAGTGTTTTCCATGAGTTCTGGCAGCCTTTCAGACCTGAAAATCCAATTTCCTTCACTTACACAATGCTGTATGGCACATGGCTCCTGGGATAAATCAGCCTCTGCTGGCTGACCATTTTTCCCTGCAATGACTTCAGAAATGGCAGTGGAAGCTCCCATTTCTCACTGGCATGGACATGTTCAAGAAGCCAGCCTGGAACCTGTTGGAAAAGTGTCTGAGTTGTCATGGTAAGAGGGGTCTTTTAAATGGAAAATAAGTTTTAAAAACAGTCCCACTTTGTGGAATAGAAATTATGTTTAATCCCTGAAGAGCACAGGGGGTTCTGGTGGGACACCTTCCACTTGACCAGGTTGCTCCACCCTGGTTTTGAGCACTTCCAGGGATGGGGCAGCCACAGTTTCCCTGGACAGTTTCTCTATCCTGTGCCAGGGCTTTATCGCCCTCAGAGAGAAGAATTTCTTCCTACAATTCCCTCTAAGCCTGCCCTTAGAAGCCATTCCCCCTGTCCTGTCCCTCCAGGCCCTTGTAAAAATTCGCTTTTATTCCTCCTGGAGCAATGAGGGGGCCTGCTGCAGCCTCAGCCACTGCAGCTGCTGGGAGATTCTCCTGCTGCAAAATGGTTTGGGATGAGGAAAGTTCAAAAGAAAAGGTTTGAATGTTATTAACCCTCCCAAATAAAAGGAGGAACACTGGCAGCTGTGCCATAGAGCAGGTGAGAGATTTTCTGAGGGAGGTCTGATGCAAGGAGGTGCCTTTAGGGTTAGAGGGAAAGAGGGGGAGAAAGGCACTTCCAGAAGAATGAAGCAGAACAACTCCAACATCCTCCAGTCTGACCTCTTCAAGCCTTCCATGCCTTTTATTATCTTTCAATCATATTTCAAGTTATTAATACACTCTAAGAGAAATCCCCATGGGGAGAAGACTTAAATATGCTGAGTAGGTACTTGGATAAACCATCTGAAAGTGTTTGTTGGTATTTTAAGAACCCTGGGAAGATACAGGGGGAAGAAGCGGGGGAGGAGGAGGAAGAGGGCAGCTTTCATCCAAAACAAAACTTGAGGGGTTGTTATCTGTCTAAATACCATCACAGAGATGGTTTCCAATGTTACAAGTTGGTTTTGGATGTGTTTTTCAGACTCTGCATGCAACAGTGCTCCTGGATCTGGTCCCAGCTCTCCGAACAACAGCTCCAACAACATCAGCACCGAGAATGGAATTGCAGGATCAGTCACGAGCATCCAGGCAGAGGTACAGAGCCTCCTCCCTCTGGTTTGTAACACCCATCAGCTCTGGGAGGGTTTGAGGACTAAACCACACAAAAGGAAAAGCCTGACTTGTGACTTGGAGCAGACTTTGGGAATTACCTCTCAGCCTGGAGGATGCCTTATCTGTTTATTAAATCTGGTTTGGACCAGCTCACAGGCAGCTTGTGGTAGCTTGCAGTGGTTTTGCAGTGAGGAGAAAGTAAAAATAAAGGGATTCAGCAAGGTCAAAGGCAAGTATTTTAGTGTTTGGGGACTTTATTCCTGTATATAGGGTGGACTTATTGTGTGCAGTAGGCTGGTCTAAATATGACCAAACCATAATTGGATTAAAGGGAATGGATTGAAACTTTTCTTCCACAGCTGGGGATCTGAAAGCTTGGTGCCATGTGCTGGTTTATAATCCCATAAATTTTCACCATCACTTGAGGCATTGCTGGATGCCCAGGGCAGGGTGAGGTGGGGTTGGATTGAGCACAGCAGCTCCTGTGTTCAGGGATCTGGAAGCCAAGCTTTTCCAAGGGGTCTGGGCCATGTCAGCTGGCTCCCACTATAAACTGTGCCTCTAGAAAACCGGTGTGGTTGTCTGATGTTACTGGTGCATTTCTTTTCATCCAGCTTCCCATTAGCTGTTCTCCCCATGAATAGAGTCTGTCTTAACACCAGGGCTCCAAAAACAGGCTGAGGCTTGTTCTCCACAAATATTCCTTTAGAATTGAAAAGGCCTTCTGATGGTGGAAATGTCAGTCCTTATTGCTTTCTAGTTTTGTACAGATTTGCACTTTATTTTTTTCTAATGTAGTGTAACAGTATTTAATATGGGGAACATGCCTCCTTCTCCACCCTCTGCCCTGCCAAATGATGCAGCAGACATTCCAGCCGCTCTAGTCCATAGTAAACCTTACAGATTTAGGTAATTAGTGTGAAGATTAAGGTGGTGGGAGGTGGGGGCTTCACTTGTCCCAGGAGGATGAGCACTGAGTTTTGGTTTTGCTGATTCAGGAGCTGTCAGTCTTCTCTGTCCTTAGCAAACTGCAAATTCCCAGTTGCTGCTGATGGAAAAACTAGTGGGTTTGACAATTTTTTTGTGGCATAAACAGAGCAGGCAAAGTCCATGCAGGGCATTGGAATCAGGTGGTCTTTAAGGTCCCTTCCAGCCCAAACCATTCCATGAAGTCAGAGTGAGCTCCTGCAGGTAAATGAAGTTGGAGCATCCTCCTCATCCTTTTGATTTTTCAGGTTGATAATTAGAGCTGATCATCAGGGACTAGGCCACCAACACCAAACAAATGGACACTGACCACAAGAAAAGGTCTTTCCATCAACTGCTTGTAGTGCAGTTGTAATTTTGTGACTTAGGCTGAGGCACGAGCCTTTCCCTTTCCCAAAGGAAAATAACTCTGCTTTTTATTTCAGCATTCATGTCATGTGATCCCAGCTGATCCATTGGCCTGTATTTTGGAAAAAAACAAAACCTGGGGCTTGGTGTCTTTAAAATTCTCTTCTTCAGTATGAGTTGTATGACCTGGGAGCTCAGGTGTTGGAGATTCCTTTAATACCAAAATGGACCAGGATTTCCCATGTTCCCACCATTAAATGTTGGGCAATATTTGGGTGTTTCTGAGAAGATAATGCTGTGTTGCATTCTTAGCTTCATGTTTCATTTTAAATGAAAAGTATATCTCAGTGCTCCTAAGTTTGCTGCATCAGCCCTTGAACCAGGTGTGTTGGAAGATGGTGCCCAAGTTCATTATTTGAGTGCCTTCAGTGGGGAAAGACTGCAGCCCTGCCTCTTTTGGAGCAGACACTTTCTGTTTTGAAATACTGTTTTTAAAGGTTTTTCCCTCTCTGAAAGGCACACAACATTCATTGCCGTTGCAGTTGGTACAAGGCTGTAAAAACTCCTGGAGTACGGCTGCAGACCGTGCATTGGGAAATGGCTGTGTGCAATTCAGCCCAGAGATGGGAGCTGTGTGTTTAAAGTGGTGATGATAATGCTGCCAAATCCCATATGCTCAGAGCATCAAGCTGCTGTGTTCTTCTCTCCTCTGTTTTCTATATCAAACCCCCAGGAGAGGCTTTGAGGCACAACTCCAGAGTATTGATTGTTCAAAGGGAAAATTAGTGTAGTTTTGTTTCATTCATGATATCAGTAAAATATTTCATTCCTTTGCTGACAATAGGTATCTTATTTTCAATGGCACACTGACATTATGTAATTTAAATTAAAGCAAAATTGCCAGGAGTGCTCAAAAATCACTTGGAAGGAGAAGTGTGTGGGTACAAATAATCACATGGAGAGTCACTTTAGAGAGAAAAATGAAGTTTTTTTTACAATGAATCTGTTAAAAATAAGGCACAGGCTGCCCAGAGAAGCTGTGATTGCCTCATCCCTGGAAGTGTCCATGGTCGGCTGGATTTTGGGTTTGGAGCACCCTGAGATAGTGGAAGGTGTGCCTGCTCGTGGCAGGGGTGGAACAACCAGCCCTTGAACAATTCCAGGGATGGGACAGCCACGACTTAGGTGCAGATTGCCCTATAATAAAATGTTGAGTTAAACAAAATCCCCCTTTTTCACAGCAGCACCTGAATTTAACAGGGTTCTGTAGGAACCTTCTTGAAGTCTAAATTCTATTTATGTTGGAAAATCACCCGCAGAGACCTCAGGGTGATCAGAACACTGGTTTCCTAACAGGAAAATCAGGCACTTTATTGTAATTTTTATAATGGGTTTTCTAGTGAGTATTTCAAATCAGTCTTGTTTAGAAATTAAAGGTATTTTTGCTAAAGTGTTCTTGCTTCAAATGCCTGTAAGATAACTGAGCAAATCTTGCATTTCACCCTGAAAATCAGGAAATAGCTCCATAAATGCAACCTTGAGGCTTTTGGATGAGATTTTGAAGTCTGATTTATGCTAACACATGCTAGTAAATAACATAAATTGTCTGTTATTTGCTAAAGAGAAAAACAATTGTAAAGCTTTTCTTTCTTTTTTTTTTTTAAGATAATTGGTTTTACCTTTAAAAAGGCAAATGCTTGAGAAGGGCAAGTACCAAGGGAATAGCATGTAGCTGTTTCAGGGGAGGTTTATGTTGGAGATCAGGAAAAGGTTCTTCCCCTAGAGGGTGCTGGGCCCTGCCCAGGCTCCCCAGGGAAAGGGCACAGCCCCAGGCTGCCAGAGCCCAAGGAACATTTGGACAATGCTCCCAGGGGTGCACAGGGTGGGATTGTTGGGCTGTCTGTGCAGTTCTGGAGACTCTGTGTCCCCTCCTGCTGCCTTGTCCTGGTGAGTGCTGTGTCCTGGGGATGGGCTCTCACCAGGGCCGTGTTCTCCCTCTCCTTTCCAGACCAGCCTGGCTCACAGGCTCGTGAACCGCGAGGGCTCCGTGACACAGCTCCCACTCTACACCTCGCCCTCCCTGCCCAACATCACGCTAGGACTGCCTGCCACCGGCCCTTCCAGCGTGAGTGGGGCTGGGATCAGCCTCTGGGATGGAGGGATCAGCCTCTGGGATGGAGGGATCAGCCTCTGGGATGGCAGGGATTAGCCTCTGGGATGGCAGGGATCAGCCTCTGGGATGACAGTGGGGCTGGGATCAGCCTCTGGGATGGCAGGGATCAGCCTCTGGGATGGCAGGGATCAGCCTCTGGGATGGAGGGATCAGCCTCTGGGATGGCAGGGATCAGCCTCTGGGATGGCAGTGGGGCTGGGATCAGCCTCTGGGATGGTAGCAGGGCTGGGATCAGCCTCTGCAATGTCATCAGGGCTGGGATCAGCCCCTGGGCTGTCACTGAGGCTGGGATCAGCCTCTGGACTGTCACTGGGGCTGGGATCAGCCTCTGGGATGTCTCCTAACCCCCTGTGCCGCGTGCATTTGCAGGCGGGACAAGCGCAGCAGGACGCGGAGAGGCTCGCAATCCCAGCCTTACAGCAGAGGATCTCCTTATTCCCTGGCACTCACCTCACTCCCTACCTGAGCACTACAACGTTGGAGAGGGATGGGGGAACTGCACACAACCCTCTCCTGCAGCACATGGTCCTACTGGAACAGCCAACTGCACAAACGCCCCTGGTCACAGGTGAGCACTCCAGGGGCAGCACTCGAGCACCTGGAAAAGAGAGCAAACCAGCAGGGGTCTGTTGGGTTGTTTTCAAGGCAGCCTCTAGGTCCTGCATCACCTATGCATCCTGCAGGTAGAACATAAAACCTTGGTTTGTTGATTCATTGATTGGTGGTGATTTTTCCACAATCGGATCTCCCACCTCGTTTTGATGAGATGAAAATAAATAGTGTTATTCCATCAGGACAGCAAGGGTTGGTTGATAAAAGTTGAGAACTCTATTTGACCAGTTCAGATCAAAGTGAGGGCAAAAACATTGCATCTTAACGACTCCTGTTTTCCATGGATGGTTTCTATTCCATGAAAGTATGAAAGGCACGCACTTAGAAAATCACAGGTTAAAACACTTCCTTTCCATCATTAATATAAATAGCAAAACCATGGCAAAAGCAGCTGCCTCCCAGCAGATTGTATATGTTTGTGTGCGTTCCCTTTCCAGGATGGTAATTGCTGTGAGTCACTCGCGGTGCTGGGTTTCAGAATGAGCTACCTGTGGGAAGGCTTGTGGCTATAAATAAGCTGGATTTAAAGCATTAATTCCCACTGGGATGCATTCCTGATTTCCTGTGTGTGGTGCTGGGACAAAGGATGTTCTGCCTCAGTTGCTGACATGTTGGTTTTCCTTCCCTTCCTTCCATTTCTATTGGAAGTTCTTGGGAGGTGTCAGCCCCTGCAGCTCATGGCTGGTTGTACCTCCAGACTCCAGGAATGTCCACGGGGTTGGGAGCACACAGATATGGGGAGGCTGATGCAGAGAAGTGTGCTGTTTGCTTCCTTCAGTTTCCTGCATACTGTGTTTGCTTCCAAGCAAATTCCTTCTACTCCACCTGCTCCGTGCGGGGCTTTCCGAGCAAGTACAACATGTTACAGCCCAGCACTCAGGAGAAGGAGTCAGCACAGAGAAACAAGGAGAAATACACGTTCCAGAGGCAGCAGCTGAGAGGCAGCGAGCTCACACGTGGTCCCCAAAGCCTTGAGTGCACCGGCTGCCAAGCTGCAGCTAATATTTGGAAACTCCTTGGAAATAAAGTGGAGTTTATTAGGATTCTGCTGGAGAGCCTTGAGCTCTGGAGGTGTTCCCCTGACAGCTGCAGAATTAGCCATGATGGCTCTCTCTGGGCTGGAAGGTAGACATGGCCAGTTTGGGAAGCTAGACTAGAATTCCTGTGCCATTCCTCTTGGGAATGGTTACTCTGGGTAGTATTCTCCATGTTGTGGTACATGTCCTGATGTTCCTTATCCCTGATGGAACATACGCAGGGCTTGCAGCAGCCTGGGATAGTGGAAGGTGTCCCTGCCCATGGCAGGGGGTGGAATGACATGAGTTTTAAGTTCCCCCCCAAGCCAAATCGTTCCAGGATTCTGTGAACATGGTGTCTGCTGGAAAGCTTTCCCAGGAGCACCTTGGCCATTGCCTTGGAGGAAGGTAGTCTTCCAAAATATCCTCTGCAAGCTCTGCTGTCTGATTTGAACTTTTGGGAGGAGCAGCTGTGCTCTCAGGGAAAAGGAACACATCTTTCCCAATTATCCGTGTATTCATACGCAGACCTGTGTGTGTGCACACGCTGACATCTGCAGAAACATGCATTTATAAAATCAAATACCCTTTCACATGATCCCTTTCAGAAAAAGCAGAGAGTGGAAGAAACTCTGTAAGCCTGCTGAGAAAAGAGGCTTTCCCATGAGTCAGCTCCTTCCACGTAGGGCAGTTCTGTGAATTGGTGGGAAAGGAGGTCACATCCTGGGACACAAATGCCAAGGTGTTTCTAATCATCAGCATCCAGGTGGCTGCAGACATCTGGGCAGCTTCTCCCTCTCCTAAACCAAAGCCTGAGGAGAGCAGAGGGCTTCTTGCCCAAAAGTGACTGCAGCCCTAGCCGTGCTAGGGAGGCAGCTGGTTCCTGCAGCTTGAATTGAACCTGGGATCAGTCCCTAAACCAAGGTGAGCTGTGAGGTTTAAACTCCAGACCACTGTGGTCTCATGTAGCAACAGAAAGGTCAGTAAGGTGTTGCTGGTTTCAAGAAATCAGATGTTTCCAGAAGGTCTCTGAGTCAGCAGGCAGACACAGAGCTCAAACCAAGCAAAGCATTGCTCTGTGCAGTGGTGGTTAATTTGTCTGCTCTCTCTCAAGGCAGCTCCAGCTGTAGATGGCGAGGTGGCTGGGTTTGGCATGGTATCACTGTCACCGTCAGCATTACTCAACAGCCATTTTCTCCCTTCCTTTCTTCTTCCTTTTGTTTCTCCTCTGCTGTTTTTTCCTCCATATTATCTTCAGACTGGTATCTTTCAGGACTGCCCCTGCACGCACAGCCCCTGGTGGGTGGAGACAGGGTCTCCCCTTCGATCCACAAGCTGCGGCAGCACCGCCCGCTCGGGCGCACCCAATCTGCTCCCCTGCCCCAGAACGCCCAGGCCCTGCAGCAGCTGGTGATCCAGCAGCAGCACCAGCAGTTCCTGGAGAAACACAAACAGCAGTTCCAGCAGCAGCAGCTGCACATCAACAAGGTAGGCACAGAGCTTTCAATGCCTTTTTTCCTCCACAGCAGCCTCAAGTGGGGCCTCATGATTTCGGGGTCTCTAGTGTAGCTGTATTTGTGGGCTCTACCTCCAGCATCCCTGGGCCTCCCATCCTTGGAGCTCTCTCAGGCATGACACCTGGATGTAGTTGTGAGGGGAGTTACCTGAAACCCTGAAACATTTGCTGAAAGGCTGAGAGACTTAGGGGTCCTCACCTGGAGAAGAGAAGGCTCCAGGGAGAGCTCAGAGCCCCTTCCAGTGCCTAAAGGGGCTCAGGAGAGCTGGAGAGGGACTTGGGGACAAGGTGTGGAGAGACAAGACACAGGGAATGGCTTCCCACTGCAGAGGGCAGGGATGGATGGGATATTGGAAGGAATTGTTCCCTGTGAGGATGGGGAGGCCAGGCTGGGTGGGCCTTGGAGCAGCCTGGGCTAGTGACTGAGCTGATATTCCACCATCAGCCTGTGCTTCTGTTTCCCACCTTTTTTGCATGTTTAATGTTTGACAGGGAAGCACCAGAGGAGGTTTAGGTTGGAAAAGATCAGAAAAAATTTCTGCATTGAAACGGTGGTCAGGCACTGGCATAGGCTGCCCAGGCAGTGGGGGAGTCACCATCCCTGGAAGTGTTCAGACAACCTGTGGATGTGGCACTTGGGGACAGGGTTTGCGGTGGGTTTGGCAGTGCTGGGGGAAGAGTTGGACTCAATGGTCTGAGAGAGCTTTTCCAACTTTAAGGATTCTGTGATTTGTAATATCAGAAGAAGCTTTGCTCCAAGCCCCATCCAGCCATGCAAGTGAGTTGTTCCCTCTCCTCCAGGCACAAAAGCTCCACAGCCTCCTGGTCCTTCCAGCTGTAGGACAGGCTGCCTCAGACAATTGATTTTCCCCTGCTGTCACATCACTTCAGGGGCAAAAAAAAAACAGATCAAGAGATTTCTGTAGGCTTTCGCTGCTGCAGAAGGCTCTGCCAGGTACTCTGGGGCCCAAGTTGGCCTCTTCCTATCATCCCTTATCATCTCTTGTTTCTCCTTAGTCTATAAAAGTTAAAAATCAAAACCCAAAGGGAATGTGGGAAGAGCAACGTCGAGTCAAATGAGTTCAGCCTTTATCATCCTTTTTTTTTCCCTGTTTTTTACTCATTTTCGTCAAAGCTGTGTCTCCAGCTGTCCAAGAGTTGTTCTGTTTCTTCCTTGAGTTTGTCCTTCACCTCCAGAGGGAGGAAAGGGTGCATTCTTCTGGCTTCTGCACATCCTGGCATGGTCAGGGCTGAGCTGACATCCTCCTTTGCTTCCTGGCTTCTCTCTTCCTCTGCCTTTCTGCCTGTCCCTCTGATGGGGACTGGGGTCCCATCCACCCAAACCATTCTGGGATTCCATGGTTTTTCTGCTGAAGACTCCTCACTGATCTCTGATTTGTACATAGATGTCTCTAACCTGTTGGTAGGACCTTCAAGGTCTTCGGTATCCCAGGAATTTGCCACTATGGAGAAAGGTGTCCTGGAGAAGATGGTACGGAGTGATGGGCATGGCAATGCTCAGAGTTTGGATTTGATGGTCTTGGAGGTCTTTTCCATCCTTAATGATTCTGTGGTTCTGTTTATCACCTGTACTGGACAAATCCAACACCAGCTGAAATGTCACTAGCAAAAAATGCAGCTTTTTTTGCCCTCATGAAATGTTCCACCGAAAAATTATGAACTCTTTGGTTTCTCCTGTATTTATGACCTGACTTTGCTATGTGGTTTTTTTGCTGTGGTGTTTTTTTGGATCTTTTTTTTTTTTTTTTTTCTTTCCCAGGTTTTGGTTTGTTGTTGTTGTTTTTTGTTGGGGTTTTTTTTTTTTTTTTGTTTTTGTTTGGGTTGGTTTTGGGGGGGGGTTTTTTTTTTGGTTTTTTTTTTTTTTTTGTTGTTTTAATTTAATTTCTATTCTTTGTATTTCAAAGCTGTGAAGGAGAAATCTTGCCAGCTGCATGGAGCCTTTTAAAAATGAAAAATGCTTGTGACTAGAGAGCTGTAATTTATTCCGAGTGAAGTTGTTGTCTGCCCGAGGCTCGAGAGGCAGTGCCTTTACCAGAGGTTTATGGTGGCAGCTTGTGACAGCCAGAGGCCACTGGATATGAAAACAGAGGAGTAACCTCGTGGCAGAGGAAGCCAGAGAGCTAATTAAGGGATGGAGAGGTTATTTATGGTGCTCTGTGCTTACTATTTCAGATATATTTACAAGCATTCTCAGTGCTACCGTTACAGCCAGCCCCTCGCACTTTTATTCCCTCAGATTTTAAACTGCATGAGCACGTGCTCGTAAAACTGCACAAATGGAAGATTTTTAGGGAGTTTGGATGGGCCTGGCATGCAGATACTGAGTGTTTTGTGTGAAATTTGTTGGTAAGAAAGTGTCTTCTCTGCAAAATCTTCCTTTAAGGGTGGGGTTGCAACAACTGGAACTAGTGGCAGACCAGGAGATTCCCTTTGCAGATAGAATGTCTGAAATGTCCTTGCCATCCACCACTTGGTCTTCTCAGCCTTCACCGTGGTTGTCATTTAATTCTTACATTTTTAAGGAGTAGGAATAATTTAAAACTTCCAGGGAATTACACTGCCTCTCATTCCCATTAGGTATGACAATGGCACTCTAAGTTATTTTTCCCAGCAATTACCTTGTGCAGTTCAGAAGTTCAAAAGGCATTAAGTTCAAAAGCTTGAGACCTTCGATCCAAGCAGGGAAAAAAAAACAAAACCAAGCAGCAGATGGTTTATGATAATTTAATTATCTTTAAAACAGATAATATTCATCAAGCCTAAGAGGGCTTAAAGAAAATTAGTAGAAGAACTTTCAGCTTAATGTGGTTTGGTTATTCAGTGTGTGTTGTAAGGAATTAAACTTTGGGGGGGAGGGGGATGGAACCTCACAAAAATCCTTGATGGGTTTTGATCCCTGAATCTTTGCAGGGACCTCCTGAGGTCACTGAGGACAATGTCCCTCCTCTAACAGGTTGCCCAAGGATCTCCAAGGATGGAGATTCCAGAACCTCTCTGAAGAACCAGTTCAAGTGTTTGACCACCCTCACAGGAAGTAAAAAAAAGTTTTATTGTGTTCAGAAGGAATTTTATGGGTTTTAATTTGTGCCCATGGCCTCCTATCCCATCACCTGTGCGTGCAACCCATGAGAGTCCTGTGGTCTTAGGGATATCCAGGTGTTTTAAGTGGTAGTTCCTTCACCAAGGGAAGTTTTCCTTATTTGAGACTTTTCCTCTGGTATCAGAATCCTGGGATTCTTGAAGGATTGTCTTAAATAAGGCATTAATTCTATCTTGTGTGCCACCAGGTGCCTTCCCTCGTTCAGCAGTGGCACCAGGATCTCCTTAGCCTTCTTCTTTTCTTTCTTCATGTCCCTTGCCAGATTCAACTCCATTCCTGCCCCTCTGCCTTGCTTAGGTTATATGGCAGAGCCTTCCTTCCTGCTTTTGGGAGAAAAAAGGCTTAATTCCAGATTGGAGCCGCTGTTCTTCAAAGAGCAAGTTACTGACAAATAGTCCCTCCTCCTGCATGTGTTCGATAACCATGTTTTGATTTAGCTTTATTAGATTTAAAATCAATATTGCTTACCATACCAATGACCTAATCCTCATTAAACTTTGCCCTGACAACTTTCAAAGTGCAGCAGTTTCTTTATAAGCCTGTGAAACAGGGGCAGCCTGAGGTCTTGGAAAGGGAGGAAATGGATTGGTTTTCCTACGCTGGAGTTAAAAACAGGTCACATTTGGGGGTTTTTTTTATATCCCAAATAAGAATCATAAACAGTCTGAGACAGAGAACTGTGAATTTTATCTTGCCAAAGAACTTAAAAAAAGCCTGAGTGAATTACAGTGAAAACTAAATTCTTCCTTCAGGTTTAGGAGCTCCTCTCCGAGACATTTACTGTGTCTGGTTAGGAAGGTCAGGTTAGAACAATGCCACTCTTGAGGTTTGCTCTCAGCTGCACGTCCTGAGTTTCCTCTTAACCACCTCCATAAGAGTACAGATTTTCAAGTAATCATTATTTCAGCCTCACAGAAAAAAATCAGGGAGTGAATCGAGGTGATGTTGAGCAAACAGGCAGAAAAAACCCTGTTAGAGGGTTTGTGTCCTCCCTATTCTTTCAGAATTGAATTGCCAAACATCTCGATGGTTGCTCTGCGGGTTTGTGAATGGAGTAGCATCTGGAGGTGTGCAGGAACAAGAGGCTCTTATTCCTTCAGAGAGAGGATGAAGTGGAAAATAAGGGGGATGTCATTACTGGGGACACGGGATTTCAGAGCCCTCGACACCAAAGTTACCCTGACCTTTCCCTGCTTTGTTTTGGATTGTGAGACAGAACAACTCAGAACTGCTCCTTCCCATGAGCCTGGAGAGCAGAGCTCTGAGCGTTCCCCGTGGTGGGAGGCAGCTCTCTGATGAGTTTGGGGCTCTTTCAGATCATCTCCAAGCCCACTGAGCCGGCGCGGCAGCACGAGAGCCACCCCGAGGAGACGGAGGAGGAGCTGCGGGAGCACCAGGCGCTGCTGGAGGAGCCCTACGGCGAGCGGGCCACGGGCCAGAAGGAGCCCGCGGGGCTGGCCAGCGTGGTGCAGGTCAAGCAGGAGCCCATCGAGAGCGACGAGGAGGAGGCAGAGGCGCAGCAGGAGCTGGAGCCTGGGCAGAGGCAGGCGGAGCAGGAGCTGCTCTTCCGCCAGGTCTGGCGCTTGGGTTGTTGTAAGACGTGGATTTGGGCTTGGAAGTCGCCTTGTGCTACTCTGAGGGGAAATGGCTCCCGAGGGTTGGCTGGTTACAGGAACCCAATTTAAACTCAGGTGATTCCTTCCCTGGAGTCACCTGCCAGCTGGCAAACCCCGGGGAGGAGAGTGTGGATCACCTGCACAAAACAGTCACTGCATTTATTGAGCCACTGAAACACTTCCATGGGTGTTTCTTTAGGAAGATAAAGTCTATCCTAACATTTCTGAGCACTAGACACCAGTAGGAGACTGTATTTTGGTTTAATGATTTAAAACTGATTTCTCCAGAGAAAGACTGCACATAAGGGAGCAGGGGACAAGTGGAGGGTGTTCCTGCCTCAGTGAGCCTCCAGCTAGGCTCACTTTTGAGGCAAAACACCTGAGGCTTGTGGATTGCAGGTGATAAATCCAATAACAAGGAAGCACAGTGTAATAGAGCTGGTCCATGTCCTTCAGGAATGTCATTGAGATGTTGCTCAGGAGCTACATTTGCCCAGGAAAGCTGTGGCCACCTCATCCCTGGAAGTGTTCAAGGCCAGGTTGAATGGGGCTTGGAGCAACCTGGGATAAGGGGAAGGTGTCCCTGCCCATGGCAGAGATGAGCTTTAAGGCCCAAGCCATCCTGGGATTTTCTAATTCTGTGTTGCTGATGATGGACCATTGTCAGTGATACCATTCCTCTGAAGGTGGAACCTCTCCGCCTTAATCCTGAATCCATGGTCACACCTCAGGAGTCTTTAAAATAGTATCTCCTTTGCAACTGTTTTGCCTCAGAGCAGGAGGGAATTTATAGAGGGAATGGGATGGAACAGCCATCCCTGCTGCCCAGGAGCCTGTCCAGCTGATGGTGTGGCTGCACAGAGAACCAGCTCAGCTAAGAGCTCCCTCTCCAGCCTGGGATCCAGTTGAGTGGGACTCGTTCCATGGCCTGGGCTGTTTCACTCTTTATTGTCCCAGAGCAGTGGGGTGGGAGCACAGGAGGAGGAAGATGAGGGAGCTGTGGGGAAGATGGAGCTGCCCCTGGCAGTGACTCTGTCAGTGTGCACCAGGCTCAGGCTGGGGCTCCATGTGTTGTGCCTGTCTGACTTGGTGCTAGAAATGTCACATCTTCCTTTGCTGCACGCAGGGGAAAGGAGTCCAAGCCTGAGAGCCTTCAAAAACCCTTTTGGGAAGGCCCTTTCAGCAACTGCCTGCTTCTCTTGCCCACAGCAAGCCCTGCTCCTGGAGCAGCAGCGGATTCACCAGCTGAGGAACTACCAGGCGTCGCTGGAGGCAGCTGGCATGCCCGTGTCCTTCGGGGGACACCGGCCCCTGTCCCGGGCACAGTCCTCCCCTGCCTCAGCCACTTTCCCCATGTCCGTGCAGGAGCCACCCACTAAGCCAAGGTTCACAACAGGTGAGCTTTTTGGGGGCTCTGGGCTGTGGGGGGATCTGGTGACTGGTTTGTTTTACACAGAGCTGTTCTGTGAGGGCACAGAAAAGAGGGAATGGCTTTAGGCTGGGAGTAGTGTTAGATGGGATATTGGAAGGAAATCCTTCCTTGTGAGGGTGGTAAGGTTGCCCAGAACAGCTGTGCCAGCCCCATCCCTGGGAGTGTCCAAGGCCAGGTTGGACAGGACTTGGAGCAGCCTGGGATAGTGGAAGGTGTCCCTGCTCTACCCCTGAGGTGAGCTTTAAGGTCTCTTCCAACCCAAACCATTCCATGGTGATGATTCTGCGACTTTCTTCCCTGTCCCTGCAAATCCGTAAGCGTTAGCTCTGCATCTCATCCCCATTTGGGTACTCCATAACATCCTGCCTTCCTCGGGGAGCACACTGAGTCATCCCTGTTGTCCTGCTCATCCCTTCTGCTGAGCAAAAACACCCTGCACACACACAGCAGCAGCAGCAGCAGCACAGCCCTGGGGCTCTGTGTCCAGGCACACAGAGCGAGTCCCAGGCTGTGACAGAGCTGATTTAGAGGCAAAGCAGGGAAAGCCAGTGCTCCTGAAAGACAGAGTGCCTAATGCAATGCTGGCTCTGTTTCCTCCACCTTCTCCAGTCCTCCATAGCCTCATGCCATCAGTTATCCACTGGGCTCCCTGCCAGCCTCCCCTCCTCCTGTTGCACAGGAGGCTGTGCCTGCAGGTTGGGAAAAACGAAGTGAGCTGGTGATTTCAGCTTGTCTTGAGGAGACAAAGAGACCAAAGGGTGTTTGTGGAGGAAAATGATGAGTGCAATCCTGTGTCTGTCTGGTGGAAAGCACAAGGGCAAAATAGGTGTTGATCCCCATCCCTTGGAAGTGTTCACAGCCAGGATGGAGCAGCCTGGGACAGTGAAAGATGTCCCTGCCCATGCTGGGGGTGGAACAAGATGGGCTTCAAGGTCCCTCCCAGTCCAAACCACTCTGGGATTCTGTGATCTCCCCACCAAGATTTAAAGCAAAAAAACTTAATTGTTCTTCCTGTATCCTGACAGCCAACTCTTCTACTCCAAAATCCTTTCTGCTTCTTCAGTGCCCTTAGCAACAGCTGAAAGTTGATTTTCCCTGCGACTCCTCAAGCCCTGTGTTGGGTGATAAGGGCTGATTTTGAAGTCCGCCTTCTTCCGCAAATGTCAGGCTCTTACTTTGTGAATGAGCAATTTGCAACATGATGTGTTCCCTGGGAAAAGGAAAAAGGGAGGTGGGGGAGGGGAATCCACGACGCCCAAATAAGAGCGACTCATGATGTTACTTCCCTTTCATTTCTGCTTTTATTCCATTTTTAACCTACACTTCTTGCATCACGCAGCTCAGTGCTGTGAATTGGGTTTATTTTCAGGCCCTGGTGGTGTAGTAATAGTGGCATGTTCAGTGTTCCTCAGCTCCTGGCTGCAGGCAGGGTGGGAAGTATGTGCTGTCAGTTCTGGAAAAACCCAGGGAATAGCTCAGGTTTTGTAAATCTGCCCTTTAAAGTCCCTGTTTGTTCTTAATGTTTAACTCAGAATTTCAGCACAACTGCATTTCAAATGCAGTTGGTTCTGGCCAGATTAAAAGATTTTGGCTTTTGCCAAGGGTGCAAGGAAAAGTCCCCTGGCTCAGGGTCAAAGCAGATGAAACTTGAGCTTCTAATACACTTAACCCCAAACCTTGGGGCTTTAAAAACAAGGAAGCCTGGCCCTGCTTGAAGGGATTATTCATTCCTTCTCTTTCTTCCCTCCTCCTCCTCTGCTGGTATTGAAGCTGCCCAATCAATCACATGCAAGACTCTGAACATACAAATAAATAGCATTTCCTAGCAGAGGATCTATGTTTGACTCAGATCTGCCTCTGAATTTCATTCAAAATTGCAGGCAGCAGTAAGAATGCAGATTTGAGAGCTGTGCTGCTTGGAAAAGATGCTGTTCCAGTATCAGGATTTATTTTCCTCGGAGGCAGGGTTTGGAAAACTAAAACAGTGGCTTAAAATAAGAGGTGGAATATCACACTGCTTTTATCCAGCACTGCACAGAGTGATGAGGTGCAGAATGCTTCAGGTAGTTCACCTGTAAAATACCATTTTCACAACATTTTTCCACATTAAGATTCCAAAGGTTTGACTTTTCTTTTTCCTTCAATCTCTGCATTTATGCTGGGTGAATGGAGAAGGAAAAAAACAATAAAATCAGACATTTGCTGGCACTAATTAAGGTGCAAAGCATAAAGGTAAGGCCTCTGTACTAGTCCTAAAACTAGTCCTAGGTCTGGTTTAATTAACCTGCACTGTCTGCATAGGAGAAGCAAGGGAAAAAAGCCCACTGCCATGGGCATGGAAGCAGGAGAAAGGGGAGGAAAGGCATTTCAGCTGCTGAGCATGTGTGAGTTAAATTGCCTCATGTTTTGTTGGAGTTGTCCACGGTGGCGTGTCGGAGATTGTGTTTCTGGAGGTGGATACTAAAGCTTAATCACCAGGATTGAGCTGTTCTGTGGAAGGCAGGAAATTAAAGTCTTGGGTGTTTTTCAAAAGCAAGTAGTGCTGAAGTGCATCAGGCTTCTTTTTCCTGAGGAAAATCCATCTGGCTGGTAAGTGCTTTGCATACTGATCCTAAGGCAGAGGAATGAGGATTGGAATTGGTGTGATGGTTTGGTGAGAGGGCTGCAAGAAGCAAACTTCATTGAATGGCCCTAATTAAGCCAACTGTGATCACTCTGGATGTGGACGTGGCCCTTAAGAGAGCAGTCATTGTCCAACAGAGAAAGGAATTGTTCCTCCTTTTCATGTTTGGTATATTATACAGAAATAATACAGAGAGCTGATGCTCTCCCTGGACTTAACCCCAAGGAGTTAGCTCCAGACAGCTGGAAGTTCTGGGGTTGATGTATATTTTATTTTCCTGTCTCTCACAGTGACCAACACCTGAGACTTCAAAGGTCCGGGGCAAAGAGCCACGTCCTGCAGTTCTCCAACATGATGCCCATTACTCCACATCAAAGGGAGAGCTGTGCCCTTCCTGGATCCTTCCAGCAATCAGTTTGATGTCCCAAAGCATGACACTTAATTTTCCTTCCTCCCAGAAAGCAGGTCCTTGAACTTGCCCTCTCTAGCTCCAGCAGCCCCTGCAACTTTAATGAATACTCGTGCCTGCCCTGTTCTATGCACTTGAATAAGGATCCTCGGGTTAGGCCATTAATTTGCATAGCTCCAATTATCCAGTCTCTGATCTCCTGTAAAAATGGGTCCACACATTATTCTGATGTTCTGCATTAAAGGGTTTTTCCTTTCTGATGAAGGCATTTATTCTCTCCTGTGCAGAGCAATATAATTATCTGAACCTCAGATCATATGTTCGTTCTGCCAAGAAAAGCCAGTTGGTTTTGCTTTAGTGCTGACCTTTAAAAATTATTGTTCTTATGTCTGAAAAGAGTCTTGCTTCCAGCACCACTTCAATTAACTTGTAAGAGCCAGTGTAGTTTTGTATTTTGAGCTTAAATTGCCGAGCTTTCCTTCGTGTGAGTGTGTGTGTGTGTCTGCAGCTGAGTGTTCCCAGCCACAGGAAGGAATTGGGAACAGCTCCTTTTTCAACTGGGCTGGTTTCTAGGAAAGAGAAATGATGAGTGATTGACACTGCTGTTATCAGTGAACCCCTGGGAAAGGAGAAACCATTGATGAAGCAAGGTCTGTGAACACCAGGTGGGATAGGTTCCTTGAGCAGTTTGGGTTGGAAGGGACCTTGAAGATGATCCATTTCCATGGGCAGGGACACCTCACAGTATCCCTGGCTGCTCCAAGCCCTGTCCATCCTGACCTTGGACACTTCCAGGGATGGGACAGCCAGGGCCTCACCACCCTTACAGGGAAGAATTTCTTCCATGAATGCAGTCTGAATTTCTTTTAGTTTAAGGCCTTGCACTAGTTCAGTTCAACTCAGACTGGGGTGAAAGCTTCTCCTCAGGTGAATTCTGAGCTTGCCTTGCCCCAGCAGCTCCTGGTGGTGTTTGATGCTGTGACTCAAACACGGGAGACCTTGAGAGAGCTTTGCAGCACAACCTCCTCCAGGTGAACTCAGGCTGACCCAAGGGCAGCCAGTTCCCAGGGCTCTGTTCTCTCCCTGGAACCCATGGTGGTTTGGCTTTTAGGGGGTGTTTTTTCCCTCTGCTCTCACCTACAGCACAGCAAGGAGCTGCCAGACACCTCCCCTGAGGCTGCAGACCTGCAAGAGCTGGGGCCAGAGCAGGGAGCCAAGATTCCCGGTGGCGCAGCGTGCCCACACCCAGCCAGGAGGTGGGACTGCAGCTGCAGCCAGGCCTGGCAACGTGCAGGAGCTCAGCCCCAGCTCCAGCTGCTCTCAGGGTTCCCTGTGAGCCCCTTGGAGCTCCCAGGTTGTGCTGTGTGTCCGTGCTGGAGCTGGGAGCACGGATCCAGCTGTGGGTGTGATCGCCTGGGATTTCCCCACAGTGCTCTCAGCTGGGCTGCACATCCTTGGACATTGGGGGCTGGGACTGGTTTCTGCCACTGCTGCCTTCAGAGGCTTTGGATTCTGATCTAGACCTTTGCATTCAGCAGAAATCATGGAAAACCTTGGGGTGAAAAGGACCTGAAAGGTTATCTGGTTTTAAGTCTCTGCCATGGGCAGGGACACCTTACACTAGCCCAGGCTGCTCCAACCTGGCCTTAGACACTTCCAGGGATCCAGGGGCAGCCACAGCTGCTCTGGGCACCCTGTGCCAGGGCCTGCCCACCCTGCCAGGGAACAATTCCTAATTCCCAATATCCCATCCATCCCTGCCCTCTGGCAGTGGGAAGCCATTCCCTGTGTCCTGTCCCCCCTTCTCCTCTCCAGGTGAGCACGCCCAGTCCTCCCAGCAGAGGGGCTTCAGCACTTGGACCAACTTTCATACAGATACTTCCTGCAAGAAACCCTTTTCTGGGGGAAAAAACCCCAAACCAACCACTTTTATTCTGTTTTCTGGAGCTTCTGGCTGAAGGAAAGATGGATTTCAACATTTGACTTCATGTCTTTTACTCGAGAGAAATAACTAAATGTCTTCTGTCACTGGGGAGGATCTGCTGTTTTCCTCCAGTTGGAATATTGGCTATGGAATCCCAACTTCCCCTCCAAAATTGTACCCAGGCAACTCTGGAGTGTGGATCAAAGCCTCCTGCGCTGCTGTCACGCTGTAAATCCCTGGAATGCAGGGGGATTTAGCTGCCCGAGCCCCTCGTTGGGCTGAGCACCTCGGTGCTGCCCAGTACCGCTGCCCCGGTGGGCGCTAAGGGCTGCAATTAGCAAACAAGGCACGAGCTGCTTGTGAAGGCAGCCAGGAACGCTCGGTCCTTCTGGGTTTGCTCCCAAGCCCTGGAGGCGTTTTGGCAGCCAGGGAAAAAGCCCCAGATCCCGTTCCTGTGCGCTCACATAGGTGTCACCTCCCCCTGGCATTTCATTTCACATCTTGGTGCCGATTTGCTTCTGATATCCCTTGAGGATTTCCCTCGAGGGAAGGGATGGATGCAGCTTTGGGCTTTCAGTTCTTTGTGGCTCCCACACAGTTTTGACCTAGAACTGTTGACTCCATAGTGCAAAATATCCTTTTGTTCTCCCTCAAACTGGCAATTTGTGGTGGTTTTTTTAACCTGAGAGCAATTCTGTGCCCTGTGCTGCAGGCCTTGTGTACGACACCTTGATGCTGAAGCACCAGTGCACCTGTGGAAACACCAACAGCCACCCTGAGCACGCAGGCAGGATCCAGAGCATCTGGTCCAGGCTCCAGGAGACGGGGCTGCGGGGCAAGTGTGAGGTAAGGGAAACACCACAGCAGGCCACATGGCTGGTTTTATTAGTAGTATTAATATTATTACTACATTACTATTATTATTACTATTATATTATTATGCCAAAGAAAAGAGCAAGATATGATGTAACCCTCTCATTTGTTATCCCTCCCAATTATTCCAGCAAAAGCAACAGCTTTTCTTGTGCTTTAATAACTTCTTTTTGTACTCTTTATTAAGTAATGGTCAAGCTATGCTTGGGGGTAGGAGGAAGGCACTGAGCACCGTTCCATCACAAGAGGTTAAATTAGATTTATTTGATATATTTTAAGAGCAAGCAAATGGAGAGAAAAAGCTTACTTATTAAACAGAAAGAATGAAGGTTAATAATAAAAATTAAGAGTGGTTATTAGTTACAGCTAACAGCAGTGCTGATAAATGGGGGTATAAGTGTGTGTTCATCAATTCTTTGAGCACCTGGGAGGGCTGAATCCCAGAGCATAAATATTCCAGCAATGTCAGGATGGGGCCGGGAATGTTCCCGGGCCATCAGATAAGACATCCACGTGGTGGCAGCATTGCCATTGCCTGCATTTCCCTGTCCTGCCCTGGTTTATCCCTTTCAAACCTGTCTCTGTCTGTGGATACCCATTTAGTCGAATTTTGGGATTATTTGGGACCACATGAACCTCACTAATTGCCTGGCCTCCTCAATGGGTGTTAAGAGATGTTCTCCAATGTATAAATTTGTGACTGTAAGATCCCCGGCAATTGTATTGTCCTTAATTTCCTGTTGATTTCCTTAGAGAAGATTTATTTTCCTTAATTTTCCTGCTTACCTTGGTACTTTTGGTTGCTCTCACGATGGGAGCTGTTGTTGATCTTTCCCTGCTTTCCAGCTGTGTTTCCCTCCTGACCACTGGTGACTTTCAGTCTCATCGGATTCTTCTTTTTTTCCCGAAAATAGTAAATTTCTGCCTTAATTCCCTGCTGGCTTTCTTCAAGCTCTGCCCTGCCGTTTCAAGGATGAACTCCCTTGTCTCTCTGGTCACCTTTCCTTCATCCCCACCACCTCTTGCCAGCACCTGTCTGAAAGTTTCCTTCTTTATCTTGAATGGATCTGAAGATGACTTTCCATGTTGAGCAAATAAATGTTGCGAGTAAGGGATTAACCCAAAACCTGAATTTCTCCAGGACCCATTTTAGTGTTTTGCTGTCTGTCTTGATGGCTTGCTAAGGAAACAGAAAAGAGAGACAAGCACTGAGCAGTGATTTCACCACCCTTTTCCTTCCCCTTGCAGTGCATCCGTGGCAGAAAGGCGACGCTGGAGGAGCTGCAGACGGTTCACTCGGAAGCCCACACGCTGCTCTATGGCACAAACCCCCTGAACAGGCAGAAACTGGACAGCAAGAAGCTTCTAGGTACCATTCCCTGGGGGCACATCCCCCTTCCTGACCCCTGGGTGAGGTGCTGGGGCTCCCTTCATCCTTAGCACTGTGCATCTCCAAGAGGATTGTTCCCAGCTCCGTGAACAGGATCCATCTCCCTCTCTTCAGGCAGATTCCTAAACCCTAGAGAGCTTAAGCCTCCTTTCTTTGATGTCTTCAGAACCTCAAAGGATGTTTTCCTGAGGAGGAAAGATAGTTCAGGCAGTTTGTTTCATCCTTGGGCACTCTGGGTGTTAGGTAGTTATCCATGGCTAGGGAAGGTACTGGAGCACGCTCCCAAGGATTTGGATCTGCAGCCCCCAACCAGCTGCACAGGCATCAACAAATCCCTGCCAGCTTTGGACAATCAGCAAGAGAGATGCAGGGGCCTCTGCATTTGTTTAATGTGGAGTGGGATTGTTTATCCCTTTCACTGGAGACCAAATTGTCCTGAAACAGGACCCTGTCTGTTGTAAAATACAGACAAAAAAAAAAAAATTTAAAAAAATTTTCCCAGCAGAAATTCTAAGGGATGGATGTTCAGATAACTAACTCCCCAAAGCAACCAAACAACATGGATTTTAGCATCTCCGTGGAGTCATCATCACCTCCCTTTACTTCCTGCCTTTTTGCAGCAGCAGGCTGGAGGGACAATTTGGGGATCTGAAAAAAAAAAAAGAAAAAAAAGAAAAAAGAAGACAGTTCTGGAACGTTGAGACGTTGAGAAAGTTTATTTTGGGATTAGCCTGACTTTGGATGATGTAAAAAGAGGTTTAACTCTGTGGCCTTTGTGATGCAGTGGTCACAGCAAAGGAGCTGGAAAGATTTTGCTCAGTGTGTCCATGAGCTCCCAGAGAGGGAAGCATTAGCCAGTAGTTAAACACGCAATTAGCACGGTATTTATAGCTCACTTCCCACCTCTTTAAGGCCAGAGAACCCAAAAATAGACACCTCCACCTGAATGACAGCTCCATTAGGATGTAAACTTTCAGGAATTTGTGATGTCATATGCTCGGGAGTGAAAAACCCACAGCCCGAAAGAACTTTGGTAAATCTTCTTGGGATATCTGAGAAGATTCTCTTGGGATACTTTTCCACTCCTTCCTTGGCACAATCTGTCTCAACAGTGCCACAGATGCCTTTGGAGATACAGTTTATTTGGATAGCGTTTTTGGGGAGACACCCAAATTGTTGAGCCATTCCTGATGGTTTCTGGAGAGAACCTGTGGGGGAAGCAATGCTTGCTCTGCCTCTGCTCCAGTAGTTCTGTGCCCACCGTGGTTTTCATTACTCATTTTAAAGTGTTTTCAGAGATCAAGTTTAATCCAAAGAGAAGAGAAATTCCAAGGGCTTTCCAGTACAGAACATTCTCTGTTTGGATAGAACTTGCAGAAGAGACCCAGAGCTGCGGGAGGTCAGGTCCTCAAGGGCCTCCAGTAGGAGGGGATGCCCAGTAGCTCTTAACTGGGCTTAGACCTGGTTTCCTAAGCCCACCTGGCACCATTTTATCCTGCAGATGCTGACAGTGGCACTGGCTGCCAGCCCACATGACCCCCTTCTCTCCTGATGGCTTCCACAGGGCAGGACCTGAGCAAGGATATCAGGGAAAAGCTCCGTGTGGAAAGGCGAACTAGCCTGTTAAAAACCCATCCTTCAGCTGTTTTCTCCTGTTGGGGGTTTAAAAGGCTTTTAAATTTACAAACCAGCTTGGTGGGGTTCTTTGAAACACATTAGAGGGTGGGTTTAGGGCAGGTTTGAACGCTGAGGGCAAAGCTTTGTGTGAGGTTCAGGGATGCAAATGGGAGTTTGTTGGTTTGACTGTCTTGGCAGGTGTTTGATGACTCCGTGTAAACTCTTGGCCTTTGATACCTCTGTGAGGAAGAAAAAAGCCTGAGAAACCTCAGCCTGAAAGGGAAAAGGCTTTTCAGGACACAGGATGTTTCTTGTTAAGCTTCTGCAAATGAAAAGGGGGATGTGCCTTCATGGAATCACAGAATCCCAGAACGGTTTGGGTGGGAAGGGAGCTTAAACCTCATCTCATCCCACCTCTGCCATGGGCAGGGACACCTTCCACTGTCCCAGGCTGCTCCAAGCCCCAATGTCCAACCTGGCTTTGGACACTCCCAGGGATCCAGGGGCAGCCACAGCTGCTCTGGGCACCCTGTGCCAGGGCCTGCCCACCCTCACGGGGAACAATTCCTAATTCCCAGTATCCCATCCATCCCTGCCCTCTTTTCGTTTAAAGCCATTCCCTGTGTCTTGTCAAGGATACAAAGTACAAACCCATCTCTCCTTGGACAGTGGATATACTTGGAACCTGTTGGACAAGTTGAAACTTAGGCAAATAAGGCTGCTTTTAATTTGTGGGGAGCAATCATAAATTGTTGTCAAGAAGATAAATACGGAAATAATGGGTGGATTAGCAGTGAGAGATGGGACAGGAGGTCTGAGGCAGGATGATCTAAGAACTTTCATGTGGATCTAATCAAGGAAGGGCATCTCACTTTGAGCTCAGATGAGTCCAGATGCATGAACTCCTCTTTCAGGAACAGAATTCCAAATGGTTTGAGTGGGAATGGACCTTAAAGCCCATCCCATTCCACCCCTGCCATGGGCAGGGACACCTTCCACCAGACCAGGTTGCTCAGGGCCCCACAGAATTTTGAATGGAGGATAATTTGCTCACACACGAGCCCAGAAAGCGATGTTACATTTCCTACAGATTCAAAATTAGCCCTGCAGATGGCTTTCTCAATTTTTCTCACATTTTCCTTGTTGGTTTTGCTGTTTCAGTCAAAACACATGTTTTTCCTTTGCTTGTCACTGGTTTATTTTTCTGTCTTCCTCTTTCATGAAGCCCATGCTTTCCAAAGTCATCTAGTAACTGCAGATGAGTGACAATTGGGGTGTTTTTATGATTTCCTCTCCTCCCTCAGTGGGAAGGGGTTAAAATGCACATCTGAGAAGACACACTGAGTGATTGTTGGTGGCATCTTCCTCGTGCATAGTCTCAAAACATCAGACAGCACCCACACCTTGCTGAAAAATGAGTGATTTATAGACAGCTTTTGCAGGAGCCTAAGTGTGTACGCTATGTGTGTGTGTGTGTGTTGTAACAGAGCTGGGTGAAAATGGGAAGAAAACCCCCAGGAAGAAACGTGTGTGTTTCTGTTCTTGGAAAGATGGCAGAGTTGCCACAAAGTTGGCCCCAGAATCTGGTGACCTCTGATTTTCTGACGTTTCTTGTCCCCCACAGGTTCCCTAACGTCGATGTTTGTCAGGCTGCCTTGCGGTGGTGTCGGGGTGAGTACTTCCCTTTAATGTGTAAATAATGTCCTGTTTGTTCTCTCCCCTGGTCTCCTCAGCACCAAAAATTGCTGCTTTGCATTCCATGGTGGGTAATTGCAGCCAGATGCTGCCCGTGAGCAGGGGCTGCCTGGGGCGCGGGGTGCCTCACGTGCCTTTCTTCAAAAGCAGCCGCAGCATTTCGGAGCTGCTCCGGGGAGCCCGAGCCTCAGGGACACTGGGAGGCATGTTCAGGAGGAAAAACCTCATTTCCCAGGCTGGCATGTTCAGTGGTGAAGGGGTTGCTGTGTTTGGAAGCAGCTCTTGCATCACAAAGTGCTTTTTTTTCTGTGGAAAGCAGGATGTGCTGGTGCTGTGGAGCTGTTCCATCCTCAGTCTCAGGGCTCCGGAGCCTCCTGCCTCCCACAGCAGGTGGGAAACATGGCCATGAAATAGGACAATATTTGGGAATGTACATTTTCCTGTGAATAGCAAGTTTCTCTGCCCTGGAATGAAAGAGCATTTGGCATCTTTTATTCTCCAGCTCCAGAATAATCCACGTGGATTCTCCAGGAGGTGACTAAAATACCCCTCCATCCCTCATGGAAAAGCTGAGTGTTACTTTTCAGCTGTCAAATTTCCATATAATCAGGCTTTTTACTGTTGTTTGTTCCCATAAAGCCGAAAAAAACCCAAACTCCAAATACCTTGTTTTGAAGGTTTTCTTTTTTTCCTTTGAAGCCTGAAAGCTTAAAAGTTTCCCTTTCAAGTCAGACTTTGTGCTCCAGAGTTTCTGTGGAGGGTGACAGGACAGAAAATCGTGGAGAACAGGAAGGGGAAAAGAATGAGAAGAGACAATAAAAGGCATTGTGTTTGAAAATTCACAGTGGTAGTTCTGCTGCATAATTGTAGCTCATGAGGTTGAATTTTCAAGGTCTGGATTCTGTTATGGAAATGAAACAAAATTGTTTTCTTCCTGAGTCTTTGCAAAATCGCTGCTTTGAAAATTATCCCGTCAGAAGAAAAAAAAAAAAAAGAGAATAATCGTCGTTTATTCATACCGCCACTCGTGGAGATATTTTATTTTGTATTGTAAATATGCTGCAGTCGCCTAATTCATGGCAAATTTTTGGCCAGAGCTTAAAAGGTTTGGATTTACTCTGCCCTGCAGTCAGGCATGCCATTCAAAGCAAAAAAAAATTATCATTTGCAAATGAAGACTGAATGGTAACAAGTAGAGACAGTGTCTGAGCCCAGCACGGGCCCAGAAGTCTTGCATTAAATCCCAAATCAGGGCAGGAAACGCCTCGGTGCTGGTATTCCTGATATGCTCCCAATAAAGATGGTGCTTGCTGCTTGGTTGTCTCCACAGAACCTTAATATTGAATATTTGCTGACTGGTGCAGTGTTTTAGCAGTCCTATCAGCAAAACCTGTGCCAGGGCCTCCCCACCCTCACAGGGAACAATTCCTTCCCAATATCCCACCTCACCCTGCCCTCTCTCAGTGGGAAGCCATTCCCCATTGTTTGCCAGATATTTTTCAGAGGGCAAACATGATGTCATCAAGTCAAAAGGAAAGGAAAAAAAAAATTAAAAATCAGTAGAATAATGTGTGACAGGTCCTCCTTTGGATTTATACTGGAGCAGGATAAAGCAGAATGATGGCTGATGATTGGAATTCAGGAGCTGAGGATGTTGTGTGAAATTATGGGCTGGAAAGCTTTGAAACCAGGCTCTTTTCCTGCAAGCAATCAAGTGTGGCTCTCTTCCTTTGGGGATGTTGTGTAGATGAAAAGGAAGGATGGGTCTGGAGGGGGGTGCAGGGCAGTTTTGCGGGGGAGGAGACCCTGGAGAGCTGTTCTGCATCGGGATAGAGGATGGAGCTTGGGCAGCCATGAGTTCTCCTCAAGAATGAGTGAAATGAAGGACAGGCAAGAGAGTGAATCACAGAATATCCAGAGTTGAAAGCACCCACAGGGATCATTGATCCAACCCCTGGCCCTGCACAGACATCCCAACAGTCCCACCCTGTGCATCCCTGAGAGCATTGTCCAAACGCTCCTGGAGCTCTGGGAGTGAAGCAGCAAGAAAATAGTTCAGAGCAACTCCCTTCATCTCATAACACCTTTCAGACTATCTCTTTTAATTAAAACCTCAGTCTTGATGAATTGAAGTCAAGGAGAGAAAGGATAAATTTGTTCCCAGGTGCTCGGAAGCTCTTTTTCCTTGTTGGTTTATCCCAAAAAGCCTTCCCACGGCTGACAAGCCTCCTCCCTTCTGCAGCCTTCTGGTCCTAGCAGGAGAGGAAGAAAGAAAGCGCAGAAGCACTGAAATCAACAGGTGTGAACACTGAGTGAAACATCACTCATTTATTTCTGCTGATCACTTGGGAATTGTGCTCAGCTTCGCTCTTCTGCAGCTCACACCCCTTTTTCAACGTCTGACTTCCTCGCACCACGGCCTTCCCTAATCCAGGATGATTAGAAGAAGGTTTTGGGAGAAAAAAAAGGAGTTTAAACTTCGAAAATCTGCAAAATCATCCCAGCACACTTGCATCCAGATTCTTCAAAACACTCAAAGGCTTGATTTGAGGATAGCTGATAAATTTGTTTTCTTTCCTGTTGCTGTGCACATTCTAAAAATAGCTGAAGATCTGCATTATTTTTCTGCACGTGTTCTAAAAACTCCAGAGGTGTTTGTGTTCTTGATCTTCTCCAGAGTAGGTGATTCTATTTTGGGGTGCAAGGGCTTTGACTAGAGCATATCAACAATTGTAACTGTGCAACTTGCAGAGCAGAGAGCATGGAAAGGACTTTAGTGGAATGGAAATGAGGAGGAACTAATTAGGGAGTCAGAGGAACAGAATGTGAGAATTATTTAATTGAGAGCAGGAGGAGACACGGTGGGGTGTCTTCCTCTGTGAGGGAAGAGCAGAACTCCTTCACTTTGCAGGGTCTGGAGCTCTGGTACAACCTGTGTCAACCTGTCCTGGTGCTTGATTTCTTGCCTGTGTATTTTTTCAGTAGAACTTTATTGTATTTTTATTCAGTAGAATAATTTTAGTGTCTTTTTATTCAGTAGAATAATGAAATCTTTTGTGGGGTGCTCATTTAATTCTGAGATAGCTGCACATTAGTGAATGGGAAAGTTTACAGTGTGAGTAGGAGGAATTTACAGTGTGAGTAGGAGCCTCATCATGGATATTAATAAAAAAACCTTGGGTTTTCCTTCAAGGAAGGAAATCATTGTAAGGAAATTGTAATTTTTATTATGAGGAAAGAAAAGCTCTTTGGGTTTCTTTTTGGACATTCTTCCTGGAATGCTCCTGGCAGGAGCCTGGATTCTGCTGGGGCCTGGATGTGGCAGTGCTTGGCTCTGGCACTGAAGAATCCTGTCTTTTTTATGGGAAAAACTGGCCCCAGCAGCCATCTGAGGGTCTGTTGGCCCCTTAGGACACGTGAATTTGGGTATTTTGTATTTCCATTGCTCTGGTGCCTCATAGGGAATGAAGGGGGCCCATGGAAGGAACCCTGAACTTGCTGTGTCAGGCAGGAAGGGAAGCTCTTCCCTGCTGGTGTCTGAGGTACTTTCTTCCAAAGACCCAGAAAAATGGGTTAGGTTTGCTTGGAGATGGGTTAGGTGTGCCCAGAGATGGGGTAGATACACTCCTTGGTGGTCAGATCCAGTGACAGGAGGCCAAAGATGGACCCTCACAGAGCACCAGTGCACTGGTCAGTGGGGAGAAGCAGCAGCTTGGACTTCTTCCCACCTCTTTAGGGGCTTTTGGAGAGACCTGGTGAGTTCAGGCCCATCTTCTGTATGTGTGCAATCCTGATCCAGGATTCCTGGAGCTGTCGTGTGTAACTCAAACTCTATCCTGCTGCTGTTCCCATGTTACTGCCCAAATTTACTGGGGTCCAGAGGAGCCCTGAGGCCACAAATAGTCACTGCAGGGCTCTCCCACAATGCAGTGGCATTCCCCAGAGGCTTTTTGGCGTTCTCCAAGCGTTTTCCTAGTTTATTGTGGCTTCCAAAGCACAGGTGGTGGATGCTACCAGAAACCATCCATGATCACAGAGCTGGAATCACTTCCAATGGCAGCTTCAGCACAGCTGGGAAGAAGGTGAATCAGTCCTCTACGGGGCCACTTGTGTCTCCTCACTGCTCAGTGAGCCAGGCACAACAAATGATCTCTTTCTTTCCATCTCTGCTTTTTGCCATTGTTTCCATAGATATACTCAGGGCAGAGTAATATGTGAAAAATAGCTGGTGGTCCTTCCCTTCCCAGTGAGGAATGTCCCGTTGATCTGATGACATGATCTGGAACAACAGCAACGGGCATGCCTGCAGGGTTTCTTACCGTGCAAAATGTGGCCTGTTTGCACATTTTCAGAGGGGGAATATGGTGGAATATTCAGTGTTGAAGCAAATCTGTGTGGTCAGCGCGGGATGCTGAAGGTCTGTTGTTAGAGTGGGTGAGCTCATGGCTCCCTAGGGAAGCTGCTGTCACTCCTGGGCAGTTGTCTTTTAAATGCCCAACAATAAACATCCCTCTTTATTGTAGATTTCTTTTTATTTTAAAGAATCGTTGAATTATTTAATAAAGTTTTTTTTATTTCATCTTAGATCAGCAGCAATTAAGGAGAAATGCTGATTCCACGGTCATAGAGTCACAGAATCACAGAATGGTTTGGGTTGGAAAGGACCTTAAAGACCATTTCATTCCATCCCCTGCCATGGGCAGGGACCTTCCACTAGCCCAGGTTGCTCCAGCCTGGCCTTGGACACTTCCAGGGATCCAGGGGCAGCCACAGCTTCACTGGGCACCCTGTGCCAGGGCCTGCCCGTCTTCACAGGGAACAACTCCTTCCCAATATGTGGAAGAAGCCCCCTCCCTTTCAGTTTAAATCCATTCCCCTTGTCCTATCACCCCGTGTGAGTGATGTCTTTATAATAGTGGTCTCTTGATTCCTGGTTGTCCTCCTTGCTCCTAACCTGGTTCCCGTGTGTCCCATCAGGTCGACAGTGACACCATTTGGAACGAGGTGCACTCGTCAGGCGCCGCTCGCCTGGCCGTGGGCTGTGTCATCGAGCTGGTGTTCAAAGTGGCCACAGGAGAGCTGAAGGTATGGAGACACCCCTCAGCTGTGCTCTGTGCAGGGCTCAGGGCTCTGCCGTGCAGCAGCTCCAGGACCTTCTCCCCCTCCACAATGAGGGAAAGCGTCGTCCACTGCTATGACCTTGTGAGGAATCCATCAAGAGCAACTCCAGAGTTCCCAAGCAGGATTAAGGCTTCTGGCTGCAGCCATCCTTGTTCCTCTGACCTTTTCCTTTCCTTGTGTTTTGTGTGCAGAATGGATTTGCTGTTGTCCGGCCCCCAGGTCACCACGCAGAGGAGAGCACACCCATGTGAGTATGGGGTTAACTGGCTTCATCCAGGGCTCCTTTGGTGGGGGATCCACAGCTGGGAATTCCAAAGGAATTCTGTTAGGTTATCACTGTGGAATTCCTGTTTATTGCTCGATGAGATGTGTGGTGTTCAGGACTCCCCAGATTCTCTGGAGCAGTGTAAGATCCTGCTTGGTGCTTTTAGGGGGGTGTTTCCTAGCAAGGATCAGCAGTGGGTTCGGGCAAGTGTGGGACATTCCCTGTTTCCCTAGAGCCTGCTGCTGGAATTCAGCACTCCCAATGGGAAATAGATCTAGTGGAAGGTGTCCCTGCCCATGGAACGAGATGAACTTCAAGGTCCCTCCCAACACAAGCCTTTTCATGTTTCCAGGGAGGAAAGAAGAGTGAAAGCAGAAGGAACTCCTTCCTCCCATGTTCTGGCTAGGTGATGGATGCAGTGGGACCACGGGAAGCTGTAATTAACACCTCTCTTTTCCTCTTGTCTCCCCTCTCCAGGGGTTTCTGCTATTTTAACTCCGTGGCAATCGCAGCCAAGCTGCTCCAGCAAAGGCTTAACGTGAGCAAAATCCTCATTGTGGACTGGGTGAGTAAATGCCCCTTCTTTCCCTTTGGGAGAGCAGGTGGAAATTATTCTGGGTGGGTTTCTTCTTGCAAGAGCAAGCTCTGTAAGTCAGTGAAAAACTTCTTGGCTGTTGTCTGCAAGCCAAAATTTGGGGTTTTAATTGAATAAAAGTGTTCCAATCAGAGAAAAAATTCTTAAAGAGACCAGAATTTTCAAATAAAAAGAAAGGGCTTATTTGGAATTCTGCTGTGGCAATGTTAAGATTTTTATTTTTTTAATAGGCTGGGAAGGCATTGGAGTGACTGGGTATCAGCCAAAAGTTTTGGCTCTGTTGCCACAAATCACCCACAGGTTAAACCCGCAAGTTAAAACGCATTTATTTGTCTTTTGGGCTTACTGGATGGATGTTTTTTTCCTCACTTCCCACCTGTTTTTGATGTCAGGGAGGAATATTTGAAATAGCTGTCCCATCACAGGCTGTGTTTGTGCATCACACGGCAGCTCAGTAGGGGAGCTCTCATGAGTTGGGTTGTTTGACTTGGATTCAACAGAACTTTATTTGTATCAGTGCTCACCCCACAGACTGACTAGAGATGCAGATGTGGGGCAACAAATATCCCAGTATCTCCATCCCCCAAGACTGGTGTGAACCCAGTTCTTTCCATCCAGGTAAATGAGTCCTCAGTTTCATGGACATTTGGGATTGTGTGTATCCCATGTGTTAATCAAGGAGAGTAATCTCAAATTAGGCGTGCAAAACAGGTTATTCCCATTCCACATAAACTGCTTCAGCCACGTTGGAGAAAACAAAGCTCAACAGCATGGGAAACCCCTCCAAATCCCAAACTGATGCCTTTAATCCGTGTTTTTAGTGAAGGATTAACCTCCCTGTCCCTGCAGGATGTCCACCATGGGAATGGTACTCAGCAGGCCTTCTACAACGACCCCAATGTCCTTTATATCTCACTCCATCGCTACGATGATGGCAACTTCTTCCCAGGCAGTGGCGCTCCAGATGAGGTGAGCACATGGATCCCAGAGTCCCGGGACTCAGAGGAGCTCTTGCCACCTTCAGAGCTCCTCTGGGTTTTGTGTCCCCATCCAAGGACACTCCAGGTCCCTGTGATCCAGCAGCCACGGGCACGGTGTCCTGGCTGGAGCTGGCAGGACAGCAGCAAACGAGTCACTGCAATTTAGCTCTCCAGCCCTTGTGGGACAGCCTGCTCCAGAGGAGCCCTCTGCTCTTCCCTCTGCCAGCTGTCCCAGCACTCTCTGTCCTGTTCAGGATTTCCCCTTCCTCAGCAGAAGTTGTTTGTTAGATGCTGAAGGAACAGATTGTCCATGCTGCACCACCCACACTCGGTTTTCCTGGCACAGCCATGGAGCCTGTCGACCTCCCCTTCTCCACCTCCCCTTCTTTCTCCTGGCCCTGCCCAGGTATTGCTCATCACCACCAAGGCTGCATCTCCACCCCAAATTTGTGGGATTTGAGGGCCAGTCACGATGCTCCTGGAGCAAATCCCCCTTTCCTGGTGGGAAATCCAGCAAGAGGGCTGGGCCAGTGGGGCTGAGAGCTGAGCTCTGGATGGATACATCCTTCCTTTCCCCCTGGGCTGGCAGGAAATACGGTCCTTCAGAGTGATTTAGCAAAGGGAAGTTTTTTGGAATACTTAAGAGTGCTCCGAGACTCTCCAGGTGACATCTGAAAACTTCTTCCCCTGTCAATTTTACATTTTCTGCTTGAGGAAACATCAATATTTCCATTTCAACCTCTAAAGAAACTTAAATGTGATGTGATGCTGCTGACTGTTATAGGGAATGAACAGCAGCCCTTTGTATCAGGCTTAATTCCTGCTTTTTAGCAATCTGGTTTACAAAAGGAGTCGTTTTTAGATGTGTCATTTTAGACCAAATAAAAGAAAGAATACCGAACAAGTTTGATTTAAGCCAATGATGGATAAATAACCCACTGTGGGTAGATGAACCCCTGTGTTTTTCTATCAAAAATATTTGCACCAGTATGAGGAATAAAGTGCAATAAAAGCCATGCAGTTTTGTCCAGCTGTGCAACACATTGATTTTCACTTTTTAATTATTTTTTTTTATATGCAAAGACATTCTTGGCAAAAAAAAAAAAAAAAAAAAAAAAAAAAAAGCGGAAAACCCCTGGTTTTTTTTTAATTTTCCCCCTTAAAGCTGGAAAACCCTGGTTTATTTTTCAGTTTTCCCCTCTCTCAGGTAGTTGCAGGCAGGGCAGATGGGGACATTTGCAGTACAAGCGAGGAGAGGGATGTATTTACATCTCCCACCCACATGTCCCTCAAGCAGCCAAAATCCCTTCTCTGTGAATCCTATTTTTCTCCAGCAGAGGGGGAGCTCACTCTGATTAAAATACACTTTTTTCCCCAGTTGCAACTGTCGTGAAATATAAAATATGCTCCTGAATCAAGTTTAAAATGAATTATGGAAAGGTATTACATGCAGCACACACTGCTGCAGAAAAATCAGGAGGGTGCAGTTGATGATGGGGTGGTTTTTTTGGGTGAGCAGCAGTCAAACACCACCAGTCCTCAGCTCCCATAAAGATGTGAGCATGGAGGAGCTTTATTGTCCCTCCTGTTTGAGGGACCAGGGACTAATCTACCTGACTACTGGATCCAGATCTAAATTGGACTGGGAGAACATCAAAACAGCAAAGATTTTTTGCCAGAATTTGATAATTAAGAGTTCCATTTCCCTTTCCAGGTTGGCACAGGAGCAGGAGTTGGTTTCAATGTTAACATGGCATTTACTGGTGGTCTGGATCCGCCCATGGGAGACACGGAATACTTAACTGCCTTCAGGTACTACTGAATTTTCCCTCTCACAAATGTATTTTTCACCTCATCTGGGTTTCTTTCTCCTCCTGCCATTCTCCGTGATTTATTTTTGATAAGCTTTAAAATTTTGATATTATTTATCCAAGAGTGGTCCTGGCACAGGGTGCCCAGAGCAGCTGTGGCTGCCCCTGGATCCCTGGAAGTGTCCCAGGCCAGGTTGGACATTGGGGATTGGAGCCACCTGGGACAGTGGAAGGTGTCCCTGCTCATGGCAGGGGTGGCACTGGATGATCTTCTTTAAGTCTCCTTCCCACCCAAACCATTCCATGATTTTTCTTAGACACTGTCCTGTCCCACTCCCTGGCTCCCCTGTGCCATGGGTCCACCTGGCCTCTCCTTTTACAATCTGAAGTGCTTTTCTGTCCTCCTCACACCTCTGGTGGCCTAAATTCAGGCACACACACACTTGCCAGAGCACAGGGTGTGAATTTCTAGGACATCATCTTCGTGGAAGGGCATTAAATCCGGGAGCATTATTTTCTGCTCATCCCTGTTATATCCCGTTAGGCTGAGCAAAAAGCGCCTTTTCCCCCTCTTCATTCTGCCATCCTGAAGCCCTCAGAGAACACACACGATTTCAAATGACACCAAATCACTGCCATTTGTGTCACTCCTGGCTCAGGAAGGCAGCACATTGCTCCAGAGTGGGAGCCTGGCTATCCCAGCCGCCCCAGGACGGATCTCTTCATAGCCAGAGCACCTGGAGCTGGGGACATTAAATATCAATTGAGTGTCCAGGCTCCTGGAAAAGGCTCAGGGCTGCACAGTGAGGCCTTTGCCAGCCATTCCTGGGGTCTGCTTGCCTGGACACTGCAGCTATTTAGGGAACAGCCTTTGGAGTGGGTCACAGCCCTTATTTTGGGGAGTTTTGGGGGAGCTGGGGGATGCTCCTTCCAGAGCCTGCACACCTTCAGTTTAGCCATAAGTTAAACGAGAAGCATTTTTTTCATCCTATGCCAAGTTTGACCATGATAGTACATTATCAAGTGACCTTTTTAAATCTTAACCAGCTCCTTTGAAAAACATTTTTCCCCCCAACCCCCAAATCTTTCTATTGATTTTCATGTAAAATAATGCTTTGAAGTTTGCAATTTATAGTCCCCCGAGAGTTAGAAAGTGAAGGGAATGGGTCATATATCCTATTTTTTCCCCCTTCTTTTCTTGCTTTAGCCCCTTGAGACAATACATGCCTTCAAGGCAGCACCTTGTTATTCCACCCCGTCGAATGCCACGTTGCATTTGCTGGGGATCAAACCGAAGATGAAGAAAAGATAAGAAAATTGGCCGTAATGAACTCCAGAAGCAGGAGGCATTTTCACCATGAACTTGGAAACTCACAGTGGAGAACTGAGCTTTAATTCAAACCAGTCCGAATGCCAAACTGTGAGGCTTTGAAGTCTGGAGAGGAATCAGTGGAAATCCTTTGAGCTAGGCAAAGATACTGATAAGACTTTTTATTTTTTTTTTTTTCAAGCCTTAACTCTTCACATGCCTGTCTGTTTCTAGGGAAAAAAAAGTCCTTTTTCTGTGTAAAAGGAGCAGATTTAAATAAGCAACATGCTCCTCATTTTTTGTTGCTGTGTTTCAGGAAAAGCCAGTGTGTGTGGGTTTGAGAAATGAAAGTAACTGAGATAATTGTCCTTCTGAATGAGAGAAATGAGGGAATAAATAAATCCTAGTGAAACCACTCATCCCCACACTAAAAACTTATTTCAGAGTGGGTTTGCTCCATGCAAGAAAGAGATGGGAACTCAGATCAGTGATTTTCATCCTCCAAATATTACTAAATTATTAGTCTTGGGGTGCCCAAGCTCTTCTGACCTCTGCATGGTCCTTAATGCCATCGAGACGTAACAGAAGTGACGAAGAGTTAAAAATGAGCTTTCCTCTGCACTTTGTCACTTGTTGCCTTCTTAACCTGCAGCTGAAATCACTGCCTGCTCCAGCTCCAGGTTGGGGTGCACTGTTTTTGTGGGGGGGAGGGGGTGATTAGAAGGGATCTGGCAAGTTTTTTGGGAGCCTGGAGCTCCTGCCCCCTGTGGGTAGCTGCGGCTGGGCCAGAGTCAGCTCCACATCCCATGTCTGAAGTCACCCCCCAAGTGTTGGGCAATCCCAGATTTCACAGATCAGGCAGAAGTGGGGTCAGTTTAATGGGAAAAATGCAGGGCACATCGTTCCCAAAGTCCTGAACTGCCCAGAACATTCCCGGTGCCTCCGCTGTCGTTCCATAGTTACAGAAACAAACAAGTTGTAAAATTCAGAGGGGTTTTTTGGACCAGGCTTTGTTGTTCCCTTACATTTTACATCAGCTGAAATCCTGTTTGCCTCTCTCAATCCTCCTGATCCAGGTGCAGAGACCTGTAGGAAAAATGGGAAGGCTTCAGCTGGTTCCTTATTGCACGGGAACAGCAATTAGTGAAATTAAAAATGTTTTATCCGCAGAAATTTCCCTCTGAATTTACTGCAAGGAAGTTGTCCTGATGATGCCAGCAGTTGTGTTGTGTCTGAGAATTTCTTCTCCTGTCCCAGTAATTCCACCATCATTCCAACATGATTCCACGTACAGCTCGATTCCCATTTTGACTTTATTTAAAACACCTCAGCCAGAAGGAAAAAGCCAGGACTGCACTTCCCCCTCCTCCTGCTGCTTTCAAAAAGCTTTAAACAAGTTCAGAGACCAATTTTAGGGGCATTTAGGTTTTTCCCTCGATCCATAAACCATTTCAGGAGTGAGGAAGAGGATGAGGGGGAAGAGATGCTGATGGTTTGCCTGGAACGGTTGTTGCTGTATTTTCAATTTCATGCTCTCCCCATGCCGATTTCATCCCAAAATTCCTAATCCCTTTTGACACAGTAAATGACCATGAAGAAGCAAAGACTGGAATTTTCAGGAAGCTGGTTAGCCTGAGGAGCAGTGGATAACATTTTTATTTTATATATGTAAAATATGTAATGTGTATAAAACCATATATAGAAATATACACATGATATATATGAAATATAAAATATATCAATAGATATATAAATATATTCATAATATAAATATATACACTTCACATAAATAAATTTTTATATTGCACATATAAAAATATATATAAAACATAGATTTGGCCAAGAGTGGGAAAAAGTCTAAAAAAGTGTTCAGCCTTCTAACTTTCACCAATTTACTCGCTGCAATTTAGCACTTAAAGCCCAAAATAATCCTCTGTAGGATAGTTTCATTTACCTGTCATTTATTAGGCATTTAATTGGGGAATTGGCTAATGCCAGGCTAAAAATTGTTCATTCAGCCTTCTGGAAAATAGATCTAAAATTACATTTATTCTTTTTTCTTCTCTCCCAAGCGATTGCAGAACACAATGGGGAGGCTTTGCTGGTTGCAGCCATCCGTTCGCTCTTGTGCAGAGCTGTTCAGCTCAGCTGTAACCAGGCAAATAAAAGGATTTCATTTATTTTAAGCAAGCAAAACAAGCTTCTGAAATTAGGGAAATTTCAGTTTCCTTGTTTTTTAAAAAATTCTATATGGATTGAATGAATATTCAGCGTTAGGAATATTCATTCCTCAGTGAATAACTTTACAGCCACCTCAGCGATTCCTTAAAAGACCCAACTCCAGGCAGAGCTGCTTATCTCCTGGGTAATAATTCAAATTTCTGGCTTTTTTAGAGTCTCATCAGCAGGGCAAAGCCAAGGGGTTGTTTCCAGTTTAATCCTTGTTTCCCCTCGAGGGTTTGACTTTACTGGGGTGGATCTGAGTGAAGGGGCTGGTTTTATCTGTGGACAAGGGAAAAATAAAAAGCAAAAAGCTGAAAGAGATGTGTCCAAAACGTTGTCCACAGATGGAATCTCGGAAACACTCCGGATTTTTGTCATTTTTTCTTATAATTGAAAATGCAAAATGAGGGAGTTCTGGCTGTGACCCTCCTGGATCAAGTTTTACATCCATGGAGAGCATCAGACAGAGTTTGATGTGGCTTTGGGATGCTGGTGTCGTACTGGAATTAGGAGAAGGGCTTTTTCTCTCCTAGAAATGCCCCTGGCAGGGTTCAGGGTTAGCCCTGGGGGCTGTGTGGCTGTGCTGGAAGAGTCACTGTGCCACTGTCACCCGCAGCCACCTCCAGCTGAGGGTCACCAGCTGCCCCATTCCTCAGGAGCCTCAGGACACCCGTGCCAGGCGTTGGAATGAGATGGAGGTCAAGGTCCTTCCCAGCCATGCTGTGCTCCATGAGCTGTCCCATGGCTGAGAATCCCCATGGATCTGTGATCCCACGGGTTGCTCAGTGCTGGTGGACCTTCCCCAGCCCCTGGGGATGCAGGTTTTGCCTGGCTCTGGTGATCCCACACTTCCACTGAGATCCTAGCAGCTCCCACGGCGTCGTAACTCGGGGAGGGGGGGAAATAAATCTGATTCTTCTAGCAGTTTTCCTTGGGTTAGGAATGAAAAAGCTCAGGGAAAATAAACCTTTGGCTGCTGCACTTGCTCTGGAATTGCTGCTTCAGGCCTTGGTGAGGGAGGTGGTTTCTCCTAAAAATTTCTATGGGTTCCACCAAACTGTAAACTCATCAGCCAGAGCTGTGCTCTTGTCCTCCTCATGGAATCATCCCCCAAGGGCAAAATGGAGAGGGGCAATCATGTTGTCAGAGGAGAAAATTCAAATTCCTTGTTGGGATTTTGTGTGTATTAAGGGGAAATGCTATCCCTTTGTTCTCACAGAGGTCTCTGTGTCTGCACACGGAGATCAGCAATGTTGCAGGAGGCTCTGGGGTTGCTGTGGCAAATAGTTGGGAAAAACATAAAGCTGGGAGGTGTGTGTGGGGGTTGTTTTTTTTTTTTTTTTGGTGTCTGGGTGCCTGTTCCTGCTCTGTGGTGGCAGTGGAGACTGGGGGATGGGTTTGCTCAGTGCCTGGTGGAGGCTGATGCCCCGTTCTGAGGGGCACGAGCTCAGCTGGATGTCACGAGCTGCTGACTCTGGCATATGTCTCCTGGCTGTTTAATATCCTCATGGCAAAACCTGGGAGCTTTTATGAGCGTTCTGATAGCACTTCAGCCATCTCAGCACAGAACAGGCCCCCCGGGCTCTGTTTTTAGAGCATCACAAAGACTCAGCTCAATAAAGTGTGAGGTTCTCGTGTGTGCAAAGATTTAGAGGTCCATGCTTTGGGATGTGGGTAAAATAACCTCAGTTCCTGCTCTAGAAAGTTATGCTGGCTGGTGGCTGTTCCTAGGATGGGTAAATGGGAAAATTACAGGTCAGGTTGCCCTAGGGATACATCCAGAACTCAGTAGGTGCAGTTACAATGGAAAAAACGTAATTTGGGAAGTGTGTCTTGATGTGGGGAATGGGATGTTTGCAACCTCCTGTAGGTTTTGAGGAGAATTTGTGGAGTTTGGAGAGAGAGAAACCAGAAGGAAAAAAGGTCTTTTGGTGAGAAACCACAGGAACAGACCCCTCGTTTAATTTAACTACAACTTCAACAATCAGTAGGATGGGCATACTGAACAATTCCATCCATTCTTTAGTGAACAAAACGTCAGAGGATGGGGAAGTGGCATTGGGAGAGGTGGATTTGGGTGGGATATTTGCATTCTAAAGCTGTTCTGCCCCATGGGACACTCTAGCCTTTTGTTGTGGGAAATGAGAAGTGCAGCAAGGGAGGAAGGAATCACTTTGCAAAGCCTAGAGGAGATGTTTTGAGGGAGGACATGGAGATAATGCCTTGGAGTGAGGTTTCCTAGGTAGTTTTGCAGCCAGATGCCCTCTTACTTTGCCCTTATTCCCATGTATGTAAATCAGGATGTGATCCCAAATGGGAAACACAAGGGGTGACAACTCATTTGCCTGCTCAAAACACGAGGTGGAGGAAATCCCAGGGAGTGCAAGGAGTTCTCCCAGCTAGGCTCTCACCTTGTAGAGAAATAGATGGGCTTTGCTGCCACGGAATAAGGGTTTGGTGAGAGGGTTTAAGCACCCCTGCCTTTGCTCAGGAGCCCCCTGACGTGTGTGCTGTGGATATTCTGTGTTGCAGGACAGTAGTGATGCCCATTGCCAACGAGTTTGCCCCAGATGTTGTGCTGGTGTCATCTGGTTTCGATGCTGTGGAAGGGCACCCCACACCCCTGGGAGGATATAATCTGTCAGCAAAATGTAAGTGGGGGCTTTACTTCTACTGCTGTCATGTGGATTAAAGGACAGTGTTCCCAGATTTTACTTAGTGGGGTCTATTTCAGATCTTTCATTTCAATGGCAAAACTTGCATCTTTCTTCTTTGAATTTTCATGGCATTTATCTTTTTATAATGCATATTTTGGCCCAGCTGAAGCCTTAATTTTGGGGTTTTTTTCTAAGCATTGCATATTTCAACTTCGAAATATTCAATATGTAATATTGTGTAATTTATTTGTAGTCACATCTCTGCTGAATTAAAGAGTTATTAATATAAAATTGCAGAAAAAGGCCATACCAGCTCTAAACACTCTCATTGCCACCACAAATCCATTTCTTCCTCCAGGACACCTTATTAAAATTTTGAGCTGAATATTTTTGCTCTCCACCTTTGAATTAATTACAGACATCCACAAACCCTTCTTTTTGCTTCAGGTCTGGGATGTTTTTGGGAGATTCAATGAAATCCCCCCCAGGTTACGTGGAGTTTACCTGGCACTGTTTCCTTCAAATTAATCCAGAGGAGAGTTTTTCTTGCAAAAAGGGTTTTACTATTATTTTTTAAGAGTTTGTTCCAGCCAGAAAAGTTGTTCTCTACAGTGAACTTTAAAACCTCATAAGGGAGCTGAACCTGTAAACTTTATGTAAGACTAAAGTGAAATAGGTTTACAAGAGGCAAGTTCCTTGAGATATCCAGAAACATTTTGGAAAGGAAAGGTCTTGTTTACCTGCTGGTTGAGTTTGCCATGCTCTGCTCCTCTCACAAAACCAGTTGTGTGCTCAGCAGTGGATGGTTTTCTCTGCCTGTTAATTTGTTAATTTGCCAACTCGCAAAGGAGTTCGCTCCGAGGCAGAAAGCAGGCAGTGGGGATGGAGGGTAGAAATTCCCTGGCTTCTCCTTTGTTTGGCTTTTTGATTTTTATTTTTTTTTCTCCTGGAGGGGGAAGGTTGCTTTGAGGATACGTTTTTTAAATCCTCGCTGCTTGGTTCTGTTTTGTTTAAAGGGGGCAGAAATGTATTGTGTGTCATCTGATCAAAGTGCCGGGTGCCCCTGGAATTTTTATAGCATATTATGGACGGGAAGAGCTGTCTGCTGAGAACGAGATGTCAAACCTAAATCTCTCTGGGGCACTGCGCTGCTGCTATCCCCACCCAAACTGGGCCGGTTCCCCTTCCTCCCCCTTCCCCAAAGCAATATCCAGCAGAAATCTGCCCTTTTCCCTGCTTCCAAAGGGAAGGTTGGCTGCTGGCTTTAATTTGGGGTGTTGAGGGGTGGCAAGGGGAGGATGGTGATGCTCTCGGCCGGGGTGGTGCTGGTGGGGGACACACGGATCTATCCCAGGGAAGCCGCGGTTGGAGCCGCGCGGTGAGCACGTTACAGCCCAACCTGGCTCGCGTTATGCGCCGAGCCTTTTCAAATCCCTGCTGGCTTTTTAATATGATGTAATTCCTCTCCCTAATTCTTTGATCCTCTGCCAGGAGCCCCATTCCAGCCGCCACCTTTGCCCTTCTCCTGCATTTCCTCTGTTCCCTCCTTGCAGGCTTTGGGTACCTGACGAAGCAGCTGATGGGCCTGGCCGGGGGCCGTGTCGTGCTGGCCCTTGAGGGTGGCCACGACCTCACGGCCATCTGCGACGCCTCGGAAGCTTGTGTGTCTGCCCTGCTGGGAAACGAGGTACAGGCACCCCCAAAACCCACTCCCCCCTCGGCTTTGGGCGTCTCATCCTCCCGTCTGCCAAGTTTCTGTCGTTGTTTTGTGTCCTTCTGACACTTGGTGTTTAGAAGAGTGTTTGTTTTGTGCTTAAAAGCCACCTGTGCTTTGCAGTCCCTGCAATGAGTGAAACAGCTAAGAATGATTTTTGGATTTGTTCTTTCTCCAAATAATTTGCTTTGTGCTCTTTGAAAAACAGCTCTTTCGATTAATTTCTGAATTCGTTGTGCAAGTCTTCCCTTCTCTTTGCTCCCCTCTCTAGTCCTACAGCCTGTGGCTGCTACGTGGGGCAGCTTGCTTGACATGGTTTGCAGCTGGGTTTTTTCCTAGGAGTTACATTTTCTATTTTCTGCACGTTGCTGTGTAGGAAAAGCCTTGGCTGTGTCAGAAAAATTGGCCAGAAAGGTGAGGGAGGGATGATTGCAAGATAAGAGCCAGACAGAGAAATATAGCAAGATGTTGGATTGTGAAGAGCTGAGAGTATTTTCCTACAGAGAAAATTTTAGATACTCCATCTTTTCTGCTTTTTTCCCCCCCACTTTTAGTGTCAGTGGGATGAAAGAAGGAACACTACATGTACACATCTTTGAAATCCTTGCAGGGGTGTTGACTCCACACTGCCCTGGGCAGCCTGACTGAATGCCTGAGCACGCTTCCAGTGAAGGAATTTTCCCTAATATCCAACCTAAACCTCCTCTGGTGCAGCTTGAAACCATGTTTGAGGGCTTTTTGAGTACAGATACTTTGGGCTGAGGTGCAGCTCCAGAGGAGCTGAGCAGTGGGTCTGTCTCCAGTGGGACATGATTTTTGCGGAGGGTTGTAGTTCACTGACCATCAGGTGTCTGGAAAGATGGAGAGGGAGCTTGGATCTGCATGGAGGTGTGGAGCAGTTTGACCTTCAGCCTGTTGCAGAAGTGTTCTGTCTTGGAGTATCCACACTCAGCGTAAGGTGGGAGGCTGGGGGAGCCAGGCCAGGAGATAAACCAGCTGGGATTCATCAGAAGCACCTGCTTCCATCATCCAGCATCCCAGCTCCCAGTGTCCAGGGAGCATCCTGCTCCTTGTGCTTGGCCAGGCAGTTCTGAGAAGGCTCTGGGCACGGGGAATGGCTCCAGCCTGCACTCAGCCCTCGGGATAGCTGAAAACTCAGGAGGCAGCTGCCACACCAGCATGGAAACAGTGGGGTTCCAGTGGTGGGGCACTGGCACAGGTTTCATAGAGAAGCTGTGGCTGCTCCTGGATCCCTGGAAGTGTCCAAGGCCAGGTTGGATTAGGTTTGGAGCAGCCTGGGATAGTGGAAGGTGTCCCTGTCCCAGGCAGGGGTTGGGACTGAATGAGCTCTAAGGTCCCTTGTAAGCCAGACCTTCCTGGGATTCTGTGAGGTGTTTATTGCAGCACCCATATGTTTTAAGTGGTCACTACAGACAATTCCTCTGGCTCCAGCCACCTTTGGGTGCAGGATGCACTTTGAAAGAGAAGCAATGGGAATAACACGTGGAGAATGTCGTTCCTCCTGCTCAGTGTGCTCCTAGGAGCACAGGAGGCTGACTGCAACCACAAGCAGTAAATAAGTGCTTGATCCAAGCCATGGGTGGGTTTGGGAGTGTGAGGTTGTGGGGAGAGCTCAGCACTCAGGATACCTTGGATGTTGTGAGCTACCTGAGTGATTTCATTGAGCAAAGGAAATATTGATCCTTAAAGATAAAAACCATTGATTATTTTAATAATGGCTATAAGGACACTTAAACGCAGACCTGCTCTCACTTGTCCTAGGTGGGCTGTGCAGATAGGGTAATATTCCCTGGCTTACCCACACATCAGAAAGCAGGAAACACTTGTTTGATCCAGGTCTTTCCTGGAACCTTTTGAAGGCAGGGGAGTCGGGGGGAGCGGCTGCAGCTCTGTGCTGCGGCCCTTTGATGCAGTTTGATCTACAGCGTGTCGGAGGATCCTGCCTGCACACACATGGACAGGCAGCTGTGGCCAGGGCAGGCTGCAGGGAGCTGGGCTGGCTCAAGAGCCATCCTGGAGCTCCACTGGGGCTGGTAGGAAATGAGGGGAGCAGTGTCAGTCCCCTGAGCACAGCGTCCACCGGCGGAGATCAAAACTCCCGCGTCGGAAGAAGCATGGGGCCAGCGCAGGAACCAGCTCCTTTCCAACCTGCCAGGAAATTAAACCAGAGCTGAGGCTGTGCAGCTGATTACTGCACTGGGGAGGGGGTCAGGGCTGGGGAATGGACCTGCATTGCTGTGCTGGCAGAACTGTGCAATGCTCACAGGGCTTCAGTGGAAATCAGGAGTGGGAAATCAGAGAGAGACTTTGATACAGTCTGAGAGACTTTGGGTTGTTCTGCCTGGAGAAGGCTCCAGGGAGAAATCTTCCAGTGCCTAAAGTGACTCCAAGAGAGCTGGACAGGAACTTTAGGCAAGGGACAGGAAAAGGGGGAATGGTTTTAATCCATTTTAACCCAGTGGGCAGGGTTAGATGGGATATTGGGAAGGAATTGTTCCCTGGGAATTGTTCTCTGGGCACAGGGTGCCCAGAGGAGCTGTGGCTGCCCCTGGATCCCTAGAAGTGTCCAAGGTCAGGCTGGGCAGGGCTTGGCACAACTGGGCTAGTGGAAGATGTCCCTGCCCATGGCAGGGGGTGAGATGAGATGAGTTTTAAGATCTCTTCACCCACCAGTATTCCATGATTCCATGATTTTGGGGTCTGCTGATGGCAGTCCAGACCAGTTAGCCACCGTTCCTTTCCCATTGCTCTGCAGGGCTGCTCAGTCCATCGTGGGCATCCCCAGCCTCTGCCCTTCAAAAAAGAAGGTGATGACAACCAAGTGCCTCATGCCCAGAGGTTTTTTGCTCCCTTTTCCACAGGCTGAGGCTCTTTGTGATTGCTATTTCAGGAGGAGGAGTGAGTTCTGGAATCAGGAACATGCTTTGTCTCAGTGTCAACCAAGAGGCCTTGGAAAGCTCTTGCACAAAGACTTATCCAGGAATCGCTTTTGCCTTCACTTAATGTCATACAGAAACCAGTTTGGAGCAGAACTATTTTTAGAGTGGAGAATTAATAAAAAGTGCAATCCATAATTACTGAATCTGGAATGCAGCATCCCGTGAAGTACCGATGGAATGGCTGCCATGTGCTCATAAGAGCAGTTTTGGCTGCAGCTTCTCTTGGCTTTCAGCAAAGTTAAACTTTGCCATAGATATTTTTAACTCTTAAACTCTGGCTGTTCTTTGCTGGGGAGCATCCCTGGTTGAGCTGTTTTCAGCACAGTTAACAGCAGTGGACATCTCTTGTTTTGGACAGCCCACCTTGGAGGTTTGGGATTAATTCATTCATTAGTGGAGAACCTGGGAGGGCAGAGGTGTCTTCTCTTCTTGAGTTTTTCTAAAGAAAATCAAATAAATCCTAAAATATTCCTCCATCAGTGTTTGTCAGGCCTTTCCCTGGGATAGCACAGGCATGTTCCCACTGCAGAATGACTAGTGGAAGGTGTCCCTGCCCGTGGCAGGCATGGAGTGGGATGAGCTTTAATGTTCCTTCCCACCAAAACCGTTCTGGGATTCAATGGTAACATTCCTTTGGTGTTCGTCTCTCTCTCTCCAGCTTGACCCTCTTCCAGAGAAGGTTTTCCAGCAGAGAGCAAATGCTAATGCAGTGCATTCCATGGAGAAGGTCATCGAGATCCACAGTGAGTGCAGCCCCACCGACCCAACTGCATCCCTGGGGGATCCCCCTTGGGCTTCCCCACCATTGTGCCAGCTCCATGCTCCCATTTCCCAGTTTACTGGTGGTCACTGCATCCTGAGCTGGGTTTGTGCAGCCACGAGCTGGTGTTACTGTGGATGGAGCCATGCTCAGCAGGGCTTTAGCCTTTAGGGCGAATTACAGAATCAGAGCACGGGTTAGGTAGACCTTCAGGAGGATCCAGTCTAGCTGTTAACCCAACAAAAATTAAAAGATCTAAAATCTCTGTAAAGGACAGACTGTCCTGCCATTAGAGGGTGCTCTTAATACTTCAAAAGCAATTAAGTATCTCTGAATAGCACAAGTCTTGTTGGGTGTTGTGGCACCCATCAATTAGGAGTAGATAGGTGTGGAAGTGAAGCAGGCTCACAGGCACAGGCTGGGATTCTTGGGATGTCCTGTGCAGGGCCAGAAGTTGGACGCGATGATTTCTCCCAAGGGATGATCCCTTCCAAGGATATTCTGTAAGTTTTGCTGACAGTTGTTGATATTTTAGGTTTATTTAGCTAAATAAATGATTTAAAATCATGGCATTGAACCTTGCCTGGAGAAATTATTGGAAATTCTTTCCTCTGGAGCCTTCCCAGTGCTCTTCCCAATGCAAAAGGGTGTCAAACTGCCGACATAAAAAATATTTTGGAGGTTGAAGGTTGGACTTGGTGGTCTTGGAGGTCTTTTCCAACTTAATGGTTCTAAATACATCTTGGACTTCTTTAGTCTTCGGGGATTTGCCCACTGAAAGTATGTGGCAGTCAGCAGGTGGATCCAGACCTGGACTGCATCCTTCCCTCTCCTGGATTTTTTGGTTGAGAGACATTTCCAGGCACATTTGTCCTTAGGTCTAGAAGTTTCTGAGGTATTTGAAGTGGAAAAAGGAATTCTTTTTTGAGCACCTAAGGCCCTTAAAGTGAGAGTATGGATCAGATGAGTGTTCCTTGGGCAGTTCCGAGCCAGTGGCCAGGTTTGGGAAAGCAGGAGCTGGAATGGTGCCCTGATGGCCCTGTTGTCACCTCTCCCCCAGGCAAGTACTGGCATTCCCTCCAGCGTTTCGCCTCCACGGTGGGATATTCCCTGGTGGAGGCCCAGAAGTGCGAGAACGAGGAGGCGGAGACAGTGACAGCCATGGCATCGCTGTCGGTGGGTGTGAAGCCAGCGGAGAAGAGGTCAGTGGTTTCCCATCACATTTCCAGTCTGTGCAGCTAGGAGGAGCTGCCTTGCAGATTAATTCTCTCCTTTCAGCCACTGCTGCTGTGCTTCCCACATCCCCTGTCTTCCGTGGGTTCCCAGAAGATCTCCCGGGCTGCAGGGGAGCAGCAGAGCCATGAGCTCTGTGCGTGCACCCTGTGCATGAGCCTTCTGTTCTGAGTGTGGTTTTGGACCACAGAAAGGAATTTATTTTGCTGGGGAAAATCTTAGTGTTGCCCAAGTGAGATTGTCCAAAAACCCTTCTTGGTGGCAAGTTTAATTCAGGTGATCCCAGCTGGCTGGGTGGGAAGGTGATGGGAACATAAAGAGTGAGACTTGGCACCATGAATTGTCCAGCTGTGTCATGCCAAACCCTCTTTTCTCTCTCCCCTCCCTGTCCCACCGTACCTGGCTGCACAATCCCTCAGACCTGAGGACGAACCCATGGAAGAGGAGCCTCCCCTGTAGCACCCACCTTTGAGCTGGAGTTCTCCTGTCTGTTCGTCTTCGTCTTGAAGCTCTGCCAAGAAGCTTTCTCTTGTTACTCCTGCGTCCTGTCACGGTTATTTCCCGAACACGGAAGGACAGCCAGGTGTAAAGCAAAGCAAGCGACACAAAAAACAAATCTCTCTGCATCTTTGAGTCTCTTTTTGCTGAAAAAAAAACGCTGGTGAAGAGCAGCAAAGGACTGACACGTTGGGCACTCTTCCTCTGGTCCTCACCGGGAGCAGAAAGAGGAACGATGCCTGGGAAGTCTTTGGCAGAGTTGCCAAACAAAAACGAAACGCGAGAATGATAAAGAAATCAAAGATTCAACAACACAAATCAAACAAACCTTAACATAAAACTGGTGCTTACAAAGTTGATTACCCACAACTGAGCAATCTCCGCTTGAACCACTCAACCCATTGTGTACTTTCATTTCTTGGATATTTGGAAATGGCTCTTGCCTGCCTGTGAGTCAGCAACAGCTCTTGTCGGAACTGGAACGTTGGGAGATGATGGTGAATTTTTAACAGGGAGGGACAGGGAACGAGGGACTCATCTGACACCTAAAGAAAAGGGAAGCAGAAGGGGGGAACAGTAGCCCAGATGGAGTCGGCTTTATTGTCTCCAAAGCCATCTGAAGATGAGTTTGTGCCTTTTTTTTTAATTGATGGATTTGGTGCAGCTGGATTTTCTGAAGTTTGAGGAACAATGCCTTAAGTAAAAATTAATTAAAAAAAACAAAACACACACAAAAAAAAAAAAAAAAAAAAAAAAAAAAAAAAAAAAAAAAAAACCACAGCAGTTCCTGAATATTTTTCCTCTGGTTGGGAAAGCCAAGGACTGCCATCAGGAAGGAAGACTTTTTGGCTTGTGCTGGCATGATGGTGGGAAGCAGGCATCAGCTGAGCAGAGCGTCTCCAAAAACTGTCGACAAGTTTAGATTTGTTTTGTTTTCTTTCATTGCTGTTTCAGAGAAAAGGAAAAAAGAAAAAAAAAATTAAGGTAGTTGCCAAAAAAGTGGCAAATACTGTTGGGTCTTTGAAATTCAACCATTTTTAACAACCAATTTTCAAATGTTTTGTCTCTCTTCTACATTATCTAGCAATTGAACTTATCAATTTGGTTGTTGAAGCATGTATTAGACACAAATGCAGGTTTTAAGACTGGAATGCTTTTTATTAAAAGCAACTAGCATGAGATATTGCTTAAATTGTTAGGTATAAATATATATATGTGTATAATGTATATTCCAAATGTATTCCAAGCTTAGAAACCGGATTCCTATGAATTATTGAGAAAAATATTTATGATGCATTTATAGAAAAAAGAAAACAAATATATGTAATAAATGCATACTCTAACAGTAGCCATTGAAAGCTCCCTAGGGACGGATTTGGGAATTGGAACGTCAAAGGTGCTTTTGGAAAAGGATCTAGGTTGAAACTCGAGGACTTTCAGGCGACAGGTTGGGAAGTTTTTCAGAAAGCCAACACTTTAGCCACTGGGCAACTACCCTAAACATTTGTATTTTAATTTAAGGTTTTTTGTTGTGATCCTTTTCTAACAAACATGAGAAAAAAAAGAGTTTTTTATAGCAAAGACGCTGAATTTGCTGTTAATTTTTATATGGATATTTCCCAAAACCCTCCGGAAGCCTTGTTTGTGTGACTCTGACATTTCTTTTCCATTTGGCAGGTTTCCTTTCTGAACGGCAATAGCATCTAAACCTTTCTTCTTCCCTCTTTTCTTGCTTATAATACATGGGTTTTCCTTTTTTTTTCTTATTTTATTTTTTTTTTCTCTGTATTGTTTTCTCTCCTTTTCCTCAACTCTTTTGTACAGTGAGCAGCTTTCTGCAGGTGTAAGGAACTGTGGGCAGACCAACAGAGGTTGTTTTTTTCCGGGAAAGGGCGCATTTTACCGAGGAGGAGGATGAGGGACCGCGATGGGCTCCTTTGTTGTACCGATTCCGCCGACTGTATATTTCCTCAGCTCTCTTGTAGTAGCTCTGTAAAGAAAATAAGGAATTTTCTTACCTGGTAGTGTTCAGTGGGCAATGCCTTTGTCCTGCCCGCGGCTCCTGGCGCTGCCTACCCTCGGGAAGGCTCCTTGGATACTCCGGGACCGCCGGCGTTTTCTCTCCGCCGGACATGCCCGCAAACTCCCCAGCTCCTCTCTCCCTCTTTTTCTCCCCTCTTCTTCTTCTTCTTCTTCCTGATGCTGGGAGGGGTTTTGGAGGCTTTACTTTTTTTGCCCCCCGCCACCCCGAGGAGGTCATTGCCTCCAGGGAATGCCGGGTGGGAGAGGCCGCGAGCCCCGTCACGGAGAGCGGAGTGTCTTCGCAAAGACGGCGCTCCCCGCGTGCCTTCCTCCGGCAGTGTAGGACAGCACATCCCTCTTCCCAGCACAGCTTCTCCTTAACCGCCCTTCCTTCATTTGTCCTGTTCCCATGGTGACTGGTGGGGTTGCTTCCAGTAACTTCTCTTCTTTCCAGTTCTCGAAGCAGCCGCTTTCGTTCCGTTCAGGACTCACTCGTGTGAGGAATCGGGAGCATGACCCCCCGCTGGAGGCTTTTGTTTCCTTCCTCGATTTCTAGCGCAGTTTCAGAACCAGACACTACAGTATTTGAGTTGTGCAAACCCAAGTACGTCCTAAAACCCCAAAAAGCTCCAGTGGCAAGGCCTGTCCTTGGCATATCCTAAAAATCCCCCCGTGTGAGAGCACTGCGTACCCGGGGATGTTGTGGTTTGGGTTTTCTTCCATCTGACCACGCTGCTGCTGTGATCTCAAATCCATCTGACTGCCGAATTTGGTGACAGGTGTGAGGTTTTGCTTCCTGTGCCATGGGCAGTGCCTGTGTTTACACCTCCCTTTGTGTTGTCAGCTCTTCCCTGGAAGGTTTTTGACATTTCTGCTCCCGGCTGTGGCAAAGCTTTTTCCTTCCTTTTTGCTCTCCCGGGAGCCGCCGGCTGACTGTGCTGAGCCGGTTCCTTTGGAAAATCCGGAGGAGCTTGTTGGGATGCCACCTTCCTTCCTTCCTTCCTTCCTTCCTTCCTTCCTTCCTTCCTTCCTTCCTTCCTTCCTTTCCTTCCTTTCCTTCCTTTCCTTCCTTTCCTTCCTTTCCTTCCTTTCCCTCAGCTTTTTGCCGGGATGGGAAGATTTTTCCCGAGATGACAGAGCTCGTCTCCTCCAAACTCCCGGCACTGTGGATTTGTTTCGCAGCATCCCCCTTTTCCCTGGGAACGCTCTTCCCTGGGCTGTGACCTTCCCTGGGGATGCTCTTCCCCGGGGATGCTTTCCAGGGCCAGTGCAGGCACGGAGAGAAAGGAGAGAGCCCTTGTTTTGAGGCTCTCCAGGGGGATTTTTCACCTTTTTGAGCCATTAAGCTTCTTCATTTCAGATGACTTTGCCACGGGGGCGGCCATGCCAGTGCGGTGGGAGCCCGGGATGCTCCCACATCCCGGCACGTGCTGCCCAGGGCATCCTTTGTACCTGCTTGGGAAGAAAAGGAACATCTTTCAATCCTCTTTACAGTGAAGTGAGGCCCAGTTTGCAGTACACAAGTAACCATTGGGGGTTTTTTGGTTGGTGTTTTTTTTGTTTGGTTGATTGTTTTTTTGTTGGGATTTTTTTTTACTTTCGATACAAAACATTCCTTTTTTTTATTAGTCACGGTCATGTACTCATTCCATTCTTCCTTTTGTAAACTTTTTTGGGCCCATGTTCTTTTACGGGCATTGATATATATAAATATATATATAAATATATATGAATATATTTTTTTAAGTTTCCTACACCTTGAGGTTGCATGGTCTGTAAGGTTGGCATGTCTTTATATTGTATACAGATTTTGCACGCCAAACTTGGCAGCTTTGAAAACGATAATGAGAAAAAGAAAACAAAAACAACAAAAAAAAAAAAAGAGGTGGTTTGGGGTTTCTTTGGGTTGGTTTTTGTTTTGGTTTGGTTTTATATTGTTTTGGTTTTTTTTTTCCTCTCGTGGCATTTGTGGAGACTAAAGGTTGGGATGTTGTTGTCACACACACTCACTCACCCACACAGCTACACACCAAGGAAGAAGAGTGGGAATTCTTTTTTTTATTTTTTTGGAGTCTTACTGAACTTAATAAGAAGAAATTGTGCTTTTTATTGTTAAAAAGAGTAAATAAATAAAAAAAAAAACAAAAAGGACTACTTAAACATTTCTCATTTTAAGAAGAAAAGAAAAAAACTAAGACGTTTATCTAGCACTTGTGACTTACCAATAATAGAGTTTATTGTATTTATGTGGAAACAGTGTTTTTAGGGAAACTATGCCGAACACACCAAGTAAACTGCCTGTGTCATTATTATTATTGTTATTATTATTATTTTCCTTTGGGTTGGTGTTTTTGCTTTGATTTCTCGGCTGGGTGGGGAGGTTGGATGCAACCCTTGTGTCAACACACAGAGTCATTCATTCCGAGGAGCTGGACGGATGGATGGATGGATGAGGAGGACTTTAAAGAGTTAACTCTTCAGCACAGCTGCGTTAACTTTTTTAAGAAATTACTTTTACATGATGTATTTTTGCTCGGTTTCACTTTAAGCAGTCGTGTACTGTGCAACACTGTGGTTTAAAAACGAGACTTTACAGCAAAAGGCAAAACGTGTTTCTTCATTGTCATGAAGTTGGGCTCGTTCTCAGCTCATCTTCACTTTGTCTTTGATATTGATGATGAAAAAGAAAAAAAAGTATCCTATTGAAAGAAAATAAATTAACACTTTTTCTGTGCTCCATAGTGGAGGCGCTATTTTCCAATTTATGAGGATGACAAACTTATATATATAATATATATATAAAAGTGGGGGTGGGGAGGGGGGGGAGGGGTTGAAACATTATTCACCCGAGAGCTTATTACAGATATGTAGTATCAAAAAGTTGTAACGATATTATATTCTACTTTATACCTATACATGCTCAGTATGACGTCACCATTGGTAGCAGCTACCGGTTTACGCTGTAATTTAGACACAATTTCACTCTTCTTGTATGGACCCTACTTTCAGTGATGGTAGCATTCTTTGTGCTCAACTTTCCGACGGTCCTTTCTTTTAAACTGGTGGAGTTGGAATATTTTTCTCGTTCTTGTTTTTTCTTTCTTTGTTTTTATTTTATTTTTATTTCTTTTCTCTTTATTTTGTTTGGGGTTTTTTTTCTTTTTTTTTTTCTTTTCTTTTTTTTTTACTGGCCAATGGTGTCTTTCTCTGACAGTACCGACTTCAATTTCAACTTTATTAGGAGTCCAGTATTTTGTACCACATTATGACAACTTGTTATTCTTGTGGTGTAAATAAAAGAAAAAAGTTAATTATAGTACCACCCAGGTTTCTGCTGCTGATCTTCTTTCCTTCCTTTGCTGGGATGGGACGTTTCATCTGTTGGGTTCTTGATGTGTCATGGAAGGGGGTCTTGGTGCCAGAGAGGTTTTTTGGGCAAAATATACCCATGTCTACATTGGGGTGTTCATGGAATAGCTCCTGGATTTTCCCAGTTCCCTTGTGGCTCCCAGGTGCGTGTTGACAAGTGCCTGCAAAAAACCAATTGAGTTTCCAGGTGAAGCAGCCCCAGCTTTATACCTTTCACAGCCTTTTTCATACGTGTTTTCCCTCTGATTGGCTTCCTGCTTGTCTCTGGAGCCCCCTGAACCATCCAAAATCCATCTGCTCCATGTGTGTCACCTGGAATTGTCCTGTGGTCACAGGGGAGAAGGCCACGCTTCAGTTAAGGGCTCCTGGTGGGAGGGATGGGGAGAGCTCCCAGGGAAAACTCGGGATGCTCCCAATTCCCTCAGCAGTGAAACATCCCCTGCTGCTTCAGCCTGATTCATGGGAATCATGGAGTGATTTGGGTTGGAAGGATCTGGGAGGTTCCTTCTCATCCCACCCCTGCCATTCCAGGGGTACCTCCCACTGTCCCAGGCTGCTCCAAGCCCCAGTCTCCAACCTGGCCTTGGACACTTCCAGGGATCCAGGGGCAGCCACAGCTGCTCTGGGCACCCTGTGCCAGGGCCTGCCCACCCTGCCAGGGAACAATTCCTAATTCCCAATATCCCATCCATCCCTCCCCTCTGGCACTGGGAGCCATTCCCTGTGTCCTGTCCCTCCAGCCCTTGTCCCCAGTCCCTCTCCAGCTCTCCTGGAGCCCCTTTAGGCCCTGCAAGGGGCTCTGGGGTGTCCCTGTATTTGTGTGCAGAGTGGGTTGGTGATTGCTGTAGGACCATGACCTGGGGGTTCTGGCCTGGCTGGGAGGGCACCGGCAGCTCCCAGGAGCTCCTTCCTGGGAGTGAAATCCCACTCTGGGTGACCCAGCTGGGGCAGAGGTGTAGAGGGGTGGGGGCTGTTTCAGATGCCATCCCAGCCCCAGTGCCTATTCTAAATATAAATTCTAAATAAATTCTAAACTATACAGGCATCGTCTCACCTGCAGTGCTCTGAGCTCACCGTGGCACAGGGACATAAACCTGGGCAGGGGTTGAGCTCAGTGCTGTGCTACCTGCTGCTTTAGCCATGGGAATTTTTACTGCTGATCCCAAGGAAAATGACATTGTGCTGCAAGGAATGGGTTTTGAGGTGATTCCCTCGTGTGCCCGTGGCTGGGTGTGAGGAATGGATGCCCAGCTTGGCACTGGCACACCCTTCCCAGGTCCCTCACGGAGTTTAATTTTCTTAATTTCACTTGTTTTACTAATATTTTTAAAGGAGGAAGAGCCTGTTTCTGCCTCTGGGCAGCAAGTCAAGGCTTTGTGCTTTAGATGCATGCCTGTGGCAGTGGGAGCACTGCAGGGGGAGGAAAAGGTCCAGTGTTAAATGTACAACCTGAGCACACAGGGGGCAGGAGCTCATTCTGTGCCAGCAAAACATCCTGGATTTATGATGGGATTTGGATCTGTGTGGAGCAGAAACTTTCTCCTAGGGCTGGCTTGATCTCTTAGGGAATTCTCTGAAGCTCACTCAGGCACCTGAGAGTTCATTTGTTGTTCCTGCCTGGGTGTGATGTGTTGGTGCAACCTGCAGAGCTGCCCTGGGATAGAGAAAATGATGGGGAAAATAGTGTGGGCCAAGGCTGAAGAAGGTTCATGGCCACAGGGACCTGGAAGGGCTGGACCTCTGGAGGCACCTGGAAAACCAGGGCTCCTCAGCCAGGCTGCTCACAGAGCAAGAGAAATACATTTTAAAACTTGTGGTAAAAAACTCAGCTCCCCAGGCTGTGGGGAAGGCACAGTCTGCCTTTTTTCCAGCAGCACAAGCTGGCAAAGTCAGTTCCTGCTGAGGCTGGGGAAAATACTCCATCCCACAGCTGTGCTAATGGAAGGCTTCAGCAGGAACAGAGCAAATCCCATCCTAATTGAGGGAAAGGACTCCTGGCTGGGGGACACAGAGCGGGGCCAGGTGTCTTCTGGATGCCCACGAGGGAAAAGCAAACCTCTGCCCGTGTTTACAGCAAATTAAATGGTTCAGTAGCAGAAGGAAATGTTTGGGGTTGAAACAAAACCACCCCAAAATCTCACTGTTGCACAGCAGAAATGGGGAAAACATTTCCTGTGTAGATTGGATCACACAGCCAGAGCATCAGTGTGCATTAGCCACAGACAGGTGCCCTTTATCTGATTTATTACAGACCCTTTTGAGTCTTTTTCATCTATTTCTTTATTAATTCATTCCCCTGCCCCATGGAGGGAAGGTTTAGAGTCACAGAGTCACAGAAAGGGACTTGAGAGATCATCTTGTTCCAGCCCCCTGCCATGACCAGGGACTCCTTCTTCAAATTCAGTGCAATTAAAGGGGGGGAAAAAAAAGGGGGTGGGAGGGGGGTTTACTGTATTTAGAAGGATGAGGGTGCAGACAGAATTGTGCATTTGTGCTGTATCAAGGCACAATTATCCAATGGTCAACAGCTTCAGAGTGCCTGCAGGAACAAGAAACCTGTTTCCCATTAAATTGGGAAGGGAAGGGGGAGCAATTCCTGGGCTTTAAAGGCGATTAAAGTGTCCTTGAGCAAGTTTTCAGAATTTCACTCTTCAATTACACGTTGGAGTTTGAAAGAGGGGGAAAAAAAAAATAAAAATCCCTCCTTCCCCACTAGCAGAGAGCAATTGCTGCAATTCCCCCCAATCCCCATGGATAATGCAGCCAGCGCAGGCTCAGCAGCCGCCTTTGAGCCGGCTGGGTTCAGCCGCTGGTGAGCAGCGAGGATTCCTGGAGACGATTTATCCTGGAGCCGGTTTATCCTGGAGAAGGTCCTGGTGCTGCTGAGGGTCCCCAGCCCGGGCAGGGCAGCCTCAAGGCTGCTCCGAAATCCTCCTGTGCAGGAAAAGCGGGACCAAAAGGGATGAAATCCTTTGGGCTTTGGGAAAGGGGGAGAGCTCTCTCTGGAAGGGAGGGAGCTTGGAGCAGAGACGGGGAGAACCTCTCTGGGAGCATCCTGAGCCCATCCCAAGCCCTGCCAAGGCTGGGGACTGTTGTGTTTGGGGACCCTCGTGGCAGGAAGGCAGGAATGATGAGTCTGACTCCATGTTCTCAGAAGGCTAATTTATTATTTTATGATACTATATTATATTAAAGAATACTAAACTATACTATGCTAAAGAATACAGAAAGGATACTTACAGAATGCTAAAAAGATAATAATGACAACTTGTGACTCTCTCCAGAGCCCTGACACAGCCTGGCACTGTTTGGCCAATGAGTGAAAACAGCTCACAGCAGAATCCAATGGAACAATCACCTGTGGGTAAACAATCTCCAAACACATTCCACATGAGCACAACACAGGAGAAGCAAATGAGATGAGAATTGTTTTCCTTTTCTCTGAGGCTACTCAGCTTCCCAGGAAAAAAATCCCGGTTGAAGGGACTTTTCAGAAAGTATGAACGTGACGGGGAGTGCCGGGCCAGCTAAGGGAGCAGGGGCTGCACCCCCCCGCAGTTGCTTTTAGGGAATGTCCACAGCCAGGTGCTCACCCCACCTCTGGGGGATGCAGCTGGGGAGGAGGAGGAGGAGGAGGAGGAAGCTGCAGAATACCTGCACACCCGAACCACAGAGTGCTGCTCACCGTTCCGGCTGGAAGCTGACCGGGGCTGCCTGGCTCCCCGGGGCTGATGGATGATGGCCCCTGGCTCGCTGGGATGCTTCCCCTCCTTCCAGGGGGCTGGGGATGCTCAGCCTGTGGCTGGTGAAGCAGCTCAGTGCCAGGGATAACAAACTGCCTTGGCCAGGTTCGTCTGCTGGGCTTGGGCAGGGCCCTGGGCTGTGCCAGACCCTGGGAGTGCTGAAAGTGGGGCTGGGGCTGGGTTATTCCACAGGCTAATTCCTCTTTCATCTAAAGCCTTTTCATATTTGACCTGTCTCCCCTTTATCTGCCATGGGAAATTCGATTTCCACTGTTGTTCCAAAACAATTCCTCTCTGTTCCCTTTGTGAGGCAAGAGAGGCAGGGCTGAGGGCTGGAGTGTCCAGGGCTGCTTCCCAGCCCTGCTGTGGAGAGGCTTGGAGGGCGATGGAGGGAAGAGGAATCCAAGCAGGGAAATATCTGCAGATCCCATCAGGGCTGGAATCCACTCTGGGAGGCAGATGGATGAGGCCCCCCTCGTTCCCAAGGTTCCTGGCTCACCTGCCTGTGCTGCTGGGCTGCTCAGCCAGTCCTTCCTGGTGCACAGCCATGCTGGAATCTGGTCTGGAGGCAGGGAAGTGACACAGAAAGATGGAACTTGGCAGGTCCCAGCCTCCCCTCAGTCAGAAAACTCGGAGCCTTGGGTTTATCGTGGAATCACTGTGGTTGGAAAAGCCCTCTCACAGCACAGAGTCCAACCATTCCCCCAGCACTGCCAATCCCACCACTGAGCCCTGTCCCCAGGTGCCACATCCGCAGGGCTTTTAAATCCCTCCAGGGATGGGGACTCCGCCACTGCCCTGGGCAGCTGTGCCAGGGCCTGACCTCCCTTTCAGGGAAGAAATTTTCCCTAATATCCAACCTAAGCCTTCCCTGAGGGACTGAAGAGAATCCCATTCTGGGACTCTCCGGTCCTCCTGAGCAGAATTGAACCATGTGGACAACCTGCAGAAGGATTAAAGGCATTTCTGGAGACTTCCAGGTGAGTTTTTGCTCTTCCCCCTTGTCCTTCTGTAGGACAGATTTCTTCTCCTGCTTTGCCCTCCCTGAAAGAGGTTTTGCCTGTGTCATCCTCAGCTTTGGGACTTTGGGGAGATGAAGATTCACAGCAGAGCAACTTCCAAGATGAGGAAAGGAGAACTCACAGCAAAAGCGCTCTGAAAAATGCATTGGCTGAAGGCGCAGGAGCAAGTCTCAGAGCAACATCTCTCTAAAGAAACTAAAAAATAAGCTCCCAGTTTTTCTTTGTGTTGGGTGTTGTGGTTTTTTTCCCTCCCCCTTGGGCACAAATAAATCCCTGAGCTGAAAGGAACATGTTGCATTTGGCTGGTTGCTGGAAAAGTCAAGTGGGATGGGAAAGTACGTCCTGGCTGCCACCAAACCCGTCTGAGCAGCATCACCCTTGTCCTGCTGGGTGGCTGGGGAGAGCCAATTTGGGGCTCAAGTGCTTTCCCAACTTTTAGCTGGATTTTCTTCTTTTCCAGACAACTTGGATTTCACTTGGAACCCGTCTGGCAGCGTTTGGCTTGCTGCCTGCTTGGAGCCAGGGCCTGTGGAGATTAATGACATGGAAAATGAGGAATGCTGGCCATAAACTCTGAAACTGTGGGGAAAAGGCAGCTGAGAGAGGCAGCCTCTGGTGAGAAGGTGTGTGGCTGCTTTGGGGGTGGGGTTTGGGAATGCAAAGGCTCTGGCAGGATTATTTTCCCCATCCCTGGAGGTGTCCAAGACCAGGCTGGACAGGGCTTGGAGCAACCTGGGATAGTGGAAGGTGTCCCTGCCCATGGCAGGGGTGGAACTGAGATGAGTTTTAAGGTCCCTTACAACCCAAACCATCGTGGGATTCTGAGATCCTAAAAAGAAGTTATCTCATGAAGGGGCTGGAGTGCCTTGAGTACAACAAATCCTTCCCTTCCCCTCCTGATGGAAATTTGAAAATCCCCTGGGTGACGGGTGCCTCCCTCCAGCAGGCAGGGATGGTTAATACCCAGCAGGGGAGAGGAAACCTGTGAGGATTATACCCAAAATTTTCCATGAGCTCTGTTCCCATGGGCTTCGTGGGGCCCACCTGGGCCTCCCTACACCCTGGGACACCCCCTTCACCCCCAGGTGTGCACGGGCTTCACCCCCTCCTGGACTCCCACTGCATTCCGTGCAGAACAGGAATTCTCAGCCATGAAATGGGGTCACCCATGGAAAGGGTCCAGGAAACCCCAAACCAGTGGGGATGGCACATTCCTCAGGAATCTGTGCCTGGAATTGGCATCCCAAAGCCTTGAGGCAGCAGAGGCAATGCCAGCACCCCCTGAACTCCTGCCAGAGCTCTGCTAAACAAGAGGAGAGAACCCTTCAACAGCAGCCATGCCAGGAGCTTTTATTAATTACAAAATTCACCTAGAAACATTTCTCCTGTTACAAAATTCACCTAGAAACACGTTTGAGGCTTTGTTGTCCTACGAGAAGGGGCTTGGTGACCTCTTGCTGGAGCAGGCAGCTTGGCTATGGCCAGGAAAGGAGGATTTGGGGTGGGTGCAGCAAAGCTGGAGGAGCTCAGCAGGCAGGGATTTAGGATGCTGGGGCAGGTCCCTCTCTGATCATGGCCCTGTGAAGTTGTGGGAGGAGGGACGGGGCTGTTTGAAGTCCCAGCCACCCAGCTTCCCTTTCCAGCCCTTTACACTGAGGCTGAGCTTGATTAAATCAGCATTTCCCGGCTGGAAGTGGGGTGAGGACAGGCTCAGTGCTCCCGTGGCAACCACAGAGAGCAGCACCAGGCAGCATCCCACCCCTGGAGGGGATGGATGTGGGGTTTGGCCCTTGGATTATTTTCTTTAGCCCAAAGTCAGGCCAACAGAACAAAACCTGGTGGGTGGGAAAGATGAGGGTGAATGAGTCTTTAGATGGGGAAAGGTGGAAATCACCTGGAAAGAAGAAATATATATATTCATAGATATATATATTTTTATATGCATAAATATATATAAAATCTGACCCAGCCCTGAACTTTTCTGGCAGGGAAGTGAAATTCATGAGGAAATACAGCCCAGCCTGCAATTCCTCATTATATCAGTGGGAGCCACGTTAGTGGGGCCAGTAAATCTGCCAGATGGCAAGGGGGGGATTAGGTGGGAAGGTGGGACCTCAGGAGGGTGCTGTGCCCTGAGCACCCCCACCGTCCTCATTAAGGAATGTTAATCACCCTGGCTCCCAAAAAGCTCCCAGAGGTTTGTTTATAATAAAATCTTTATGGTGCTCAGAGGTTTGGTATTTTTTTTTCCCCGTTCCCCGTTGCATGGGAAGGGTTGGGAGGGGTGGCAGCTCCAAGCAGCTGTGGCTGCCCCTGGCTCCCGGGAAGTGCTCGAGGACAGGCTGGATGGGGCTGGGACCAACCTGGGACAGTGGAAGATGTCCCTGACTCTTTTCCAGAGATGTTCAGGAATTTGATCTCTCTGAGATGGCTGCCCTTGTTGAGCAGGATTGCCAGGGAATGAGCTCAGGGGTGTTCTGGGTGGCAGGGAAAAGGAAACCAGCAGACAGACACAATCCCCAAAATCTGGTTTGCTTAAGTGACCAGCCCCAGGCTGCCAGGCTGGGCTCAGCCCCAGCTGGGTGTTGGCTGAACTTGTGACACATCCAGGAAAAGCCTTTTCAGAGCAGAGCTAAAGAAAAGATTGAAAATAAAACCCTAAAAATCAAGTGACTGGCAGAGAACGGAGCTGGCTCCTTCTTCCCTGGCTCTTTGTTTTCTGCAGTCACCGAGGTCATCCTGGAAAAACCACGGTGTGGTTCTCCAGGTTCTTCATCCCCAGCCTTCCTCCTCTCCCTCCGTGCGCTGTGCAGGAAGAAGGATGGGCCAGGAGGGATGAAGGATGGGCCAGAGGGATGAAGGATGGGCCGGCAGGGATGAAGGATGGGCTGTTCCTCCGGAGGGCGGGAGAACAGCAGCTCTTTCCCCCGGGAGCAGCGCGATTCCCGGTGAGTGTTCCTGGATCCATCCCGGCAGCGGGCAGGGCTGTGCCAAGGGATGAAATCACAGCAGGGGTTGATGGACTGCAGAGCTGCTCGGACAGATCCGGAGATAAAAGGAGAGCAGAGCCCAGCCCATCACCTTCGGGGGATGAACGGAGCCCTTTTTGTTCAGGAGGGGGAGGAGGCAATAAATGAAATGCTAGAGTGACCCGAGGGGGATCACAGAATCCCAAATGGTTGGGGTGGAAGGGACCTTAAACTCATCCAGTTCCATCTCCTGCCACGGACAGCGACACCTTCCACTGCCCCACGGTGCTCCAAGCCTCATCCAGCCTTGAATGGATGCATGGATGGATGGACACATCCATCCATTGACCTGTTCCCTAGAGGGAAAAAAAAAATACACTCCTGGGAGAAGCCCCCACGTTTCCTATTTCCACAAAAATACCAAATGAGTGGGATAACTCTGCCTCCCCACCACATTTCTGCAAAGGGAACTGTTAAATTTGGTTTATATCTTAATATTGTAGCTCTTTAATAATGGTCTCGCTGTGGGCTGGGAACTCAGGGCAGTAAAATGTAAAATGTAGGTTTTCCCAATGGCAAAAGCAGAAATATTCCTTGTGTCCCAGGCCTGGCACTAAATTCCCTGTACATAATGTACATCTTCACCATCCCCAGCATTTCCTGGTGACTTGTGCTTGGCTGGCTTGGACACACTGAGGCACACACTAAATTATTTGGAGAGCAGAAATAAAAAGCACCTCAAAGTCTTCCAGATTGAAGGGGAAAAAAAAAAAAAGTTCAGCCTTTTCTCCATGGAAAATAGAGACGGAAATTTTCTTTAATCAGCACAAGCCTTTTATTCAGGGTTCATTTGAACCCTTTTATTGATTTATTTCTAAATTTCATTTATGATGCCAAGAGGACAAGGAGCCCAAGCTCTGCCTGAGGGAGCACACTGGACAAAACCTCGCTTGGTGAATCCCATGGCCAGAGGAGTTCTTGGGTGACCCTGTGGCTTTATGTCCCCTCCGGTGAGGGACCATGGAGACCCTGAGGAGGTCAGGACTGACCACAGTGAGCTGTGTTGTGCCTGTGCCATTGGATATCACTGGGAAAAGGTGCGCTAAGGGACTGGAAAAGCTGGAGATGGCCTCTTCCAGCTCCTGATGAAGGATGGCCTCCTTTCCCTGCTTGGGGAAAGACCCATCCTCTCCTGGGCCTGTGGTGCTTTCCTCTTGCCTCAAGGATCTGGACAACAATTTTCACATCTCACCTGGCTCCTCATGCTGAAGGTTGCTCCAGCATCCTGCTGGTGCCCTGGGGTTATGGGGAAAACCTTCTCACGTGGATGCTGTGAATTTTGGGTGCGGTGAGCTACGGAACCTCCCAACCCAGAGGCGTTCTGCTTCCCAGGAGGACACAACCATCTCCTCAACTCGTTACCTTCCACTCCCCTCTAGTGGTTATGGAGCCCGTGGTGGAGCCAGGGAGGCTGAGAGGAGCTCGCTGGTGCAGGGAAGTGGCTTTTTGTTCATCGTTGATGCCATCTGAAGGGCACAGAGGGGCTCCTGCTCGGGGCCAGAGAGACGCGAGCCTGTGTGACACAGCCCAGGCTGAGCCAGGCTGGTGGGGATGGGGGTCACATCCTGCACCTTCCTTTCTTTAAAAAAAAAAATAGAAATAAATGAAAAAAAATAAAATTAATTCTCTTCTCTCCTTAAAGAGAGAAACTAGGAAAATGTAAGTACAATTCGCTACAGGGCATTAACCCGGCTGTCCCCATCTCTGTCCCCACCTCTGTAGTCTCAGGGGTCGGGTTTGTTTGCGGGCTGAGCCGACTCCAGCGCGGGGCCAGGAGCCTGGAGAAGGAAATGTTGTTAATCTGATGCTCTGGCCTCAGTTCCTGGTGCTGTCAGAGAGTGCAAAATGAGAGGATGAGAGCAGAGCTGAGATGGGATAATAAATATCAGGCAAGGACCCCCCTCAGCCTCTCCATTGGCATCCCAAGAGGTTCTCCCGGGGCTGGCGCTGACCCTTGCTGAGCAAACACCCCTGGGCTTGTGTCTCCTCCTGGCTGAGCACTCCCTGAGCAGAGGGCAGGGAGCAGCACACCTGAAACTCCACACCAGGGCTCTGACTTTGTTTTCCCCTCTGTGATCCAGCAGAGCTTTGATCTGAGGCACCCCAGAGCTGGGGGCACCACCCAGCCCGGACTGTTCAGGGGTTCAGGTGGTGCTGGAGGGACTCAGAGTGATCCCACAGCTCCTACCCCAACATTTCATCAGCTGACAGCAGCTTTTTGGTGCATTCCCACGGGCATCTCTGCTGGGATGGCAGATCCCTGCCTCCAGGGATGGGAGAACAGCTGTCCTGCCTTCACAAGGAAGTGCTGAGACAAACCCAGCTGTGGAGAGGCACCCACAGCTGTCACCCCCATCCTCCTTGGGACATGTCCTCTGCCAGCCCTCCTGGGGACCACCCCATCCAAGGTGGCTTCCCTGCCACCACGCTATTCCCAACCTCTCTCCCAGCACGGGTCTGAGGGTCCAGGGACCTTCATGTTTGCTTGAGAATTGAGATTCCTCTTTTTTTTTTTTTTCCCCTCCTTTGGAAGTTGGGAAGTTTCCAGCATGAGTCACTGCCCGCCTCCCCTCCATAATTAGTGTGCTGGGAGTTGTGAGGATGACTTTGGGGTAGGCTCCTAGAATTAATCAAAGTATCTTCCACATTTCAGTGCAGTAAAACCATCATCCGGCCAAATCCCTCCTGACTGGCACAGCCCTGTCCCAGTCCCAGTCCCTCTGCCCTTTCCTCCTCTTTATTTTCTGTTCTTGGTTTCTTTTATCCTTCCCTCTTAGCGGCATTTCCCACAAATAACTCGTAACCTCTTTTCCCCTTCCATTTCTCAGGGAGGTTTGTTTGTTTTCTGCTTGCAGCCCTTTTCCTGGTGTCCATCATTGTGTCGCTGTGGTCGGGAAGTTTGGGCTTTGTTTTGTTTGGTTCACAGGCTTTTGACATGTTAAACAACAGGATGGTTTCACCATTTGACAGTAGGGAAAAATCCCAGTGATCCACCCCACTGCTGCTTTCAACTCCCCATTAAAGCCTCTGTGGTTTTAATTGCTTTCAGGATTAAACAAACATTTTAAGGATCAAAAAAAAAAAAAAAAGTGATTTTGACCATTTTCCCTTCTCTGTTGGTCACCTTGTTCTGTAAGAGCCGTGTGGGTGGAAGAGTCTGGTTGCTTTGCTGATGGGAACTCCATGCCTCAAATCCCAAATGGTTTGTGTTGGAAGGGACCTCACAGCTCAACTCAGGTGGGCAGGGACACCTTCCACCAGTCCAGGTTGCTCCAAGCCTCATCCAGCCTGGCCTTGAACACTTCCAGGGATTGGGCAGGAGAGAGAGAATGAGACAGATCTGACAGGGGAGGTTCACCAAATAAATTTGTTTGACCCTTGCCTTGCTGAGCTAAAAGCTTTAGGTTTAATTCCCATGAAATCCAGAATCGCCTTTCCTCTGGAATCTGCATTTGAGGGCAGTGCTGCTGAGATAAAAGGCACACTGCAGAAAAGACTGGATTTTGGGATTTAGCAGTGCAGGTAGGAATGCTGAAAGCTTGGAGCGGGCTGGTTGCCATCCGGTATTTTTCCTTGTGATGATGAAATGTGTCTTTCCTGGAAGCAGAGTACAGATCCCTTGTCTTTTGATAGCTGTGCTGTCTTGAATTCCTCCTGGATGACTGGCAAGTTCTTAAAGACAAACTTGAGAGTCGGAATTTTGTGTTCCCTCTTCATTTATCCAGCTCTGTTTTCAGTTCTCAGGGTGCACTTAGATACACAAGCCTTGGCTTTCCTAGCAGCAAAGCTCCAAAAACCTTGAAATAATGATCGAGGGTGAAAAACTAAATGATGGAAACTTCTGGTAAACCAAAATTTAAAAAAAAAAAAAAAAAAAAAGAAAAGAAAAAGAGAGAAAGAAGATACGTTCTTTGTAAAAAGGTATTTCAGTCAGCCTGAAGTTAAATATTTCACTTGAACAGTGTTTTATATTGTAAAATTTCTTTTTAAAATCAGAATTTTCATTTAGAGCACTTCAAATATGCCTTCTTAGTTTTTTTTTCCTGATTTTGCTGTTGTTAAACACTCCATGAAATTTCTGCAATTGTTGTGATTTTAGAAGCATGCTTTCAGGAAAGCATCACCCACCCCTACTTGCCCCAGGCTTTTCACATCTTCCCGAATTCCCATGCAGCATTCACCAAATAATGAGCTGCTCCCTGCAATCCAGGAGCTGCACATCTGCAAACCAAATTTCACCTGTAGGTGAATAAAGCTGAGGACAGAATCAGAGAGTCAAGGAGTTAATGAAGATGATTTTTTGCACCATTTTGGGCAAACATCTCCATCCGGCAGCCCGTAACATGTGCTCAGACACAAGTGTACAGCTAAATCCTATCTGGCACGTGCTGGAGGCACTCTGCTGAGTTGAGGCCTTGAGTTTCAGCCTCCTAAAAAGTCTTGGCAAGCCATGAAATGTGCTTAAAGACCAGAAATGAAAACACATCGTCGCTGGCAATAACCTCTCGGTTCTGAGGGATGTTTTTTATAGGTCAAAGACAGATGGGAAAAATTCATACATTTCCCAAAAAACAATGGGAAGGAACCTTTTAATCTGAAACAGCACTGTGGAGCTGGGTCCTTCATGGACTTTGGATGCAGGTGCTGCTAAACCTGGCTGGGGATGGATGTGCCCTGATGGATCACTGGAGATCCAGGGGATCCCACCGGCACCTGCAGGAGCTCCAGCCCCATGGCAGCCAGCACAGAGCCACCGAGGGCTCGTGGCTGAGCCCTGGCCACCTGGTGCATACCTTGTGCCTCCTCCAGAGCCAAGATCCAGGGGAATCCTGGCAGAGCCAGCAGGACTCGGAGGGGAAATCACTGTGCCAAGTGCTCTGCAAATGCCTTGGCAGTGGGAATTTGGGGGGAGCCAAAAGTATGAGAGGGCTGGACAGGCCTGGAGTGCATGTGTGAGGTACAGGAGTGGGAGGGAGGGAGGCTGGGCAGTGCCTGGACAGGGCTCTCAGGGAATTCCTGCCCTCCCTGTGGGGCTCATCCCCACATCCATGTGTCTGAAGGAGTCGGGGCAGGTTGCTCTCCATCACAGCCCATGGGGTTTGGGAAGGAGCTCACTGGAGTTCAGTGCTCCACTCTGCAGGATAATGGGAACATCCCAGCCAGCAGGGCTTGGTTTGGGATTTTGAGCACCCAAAGGAAACCCCAGGCTCCTGATCTGTTCTCCCCCCTGCTTGTCATTTGGCTCCGCTTCAGCTCCAGGCTGTAAAAAGCAGTGGAAAAATGACATGGAGGAGCCTGACTGCACATCCACTGTGTCAGCTGACCCCAGAGTGGCAGGGCCCTGTGGACCCTTTATTTTTATCCTGGGCTGGGATTGCTCCTCAGTTTTGCAAGTGTTGGAGATTGGGGACTCTGTGACTTCCAGGACAGGATGCAAGCCCAGAGTGCAGAACCCACCCTCCGCCAGGGACCAAAATCCACAGCCTGATTCTCCTCCAGGTTCAGGAGTGTGTTTGTGCTGGGTGACCAGACAGTCCTGCAGATCCTGGAGGGGATGACACAGGCAGGGGCTGTGTTCCAGCCCTGTTTCCAGCAGGAAAGCAGAGTAAGGTACAGTGGTTTCTGCTTCTGGGCCTTTGGCAGGGATCTAAATCTCAACCACTGCTGCTTTCCTTAGGGGGGGAAAAAAAAAACCTCCCTGTGGGATCTTCTGTGGCACCAGGAGATGCTGTAGGGTGGAAGTGGTGCAGGTGGCGCATCCTTGCACTGATTTATTTATCCATCTGCTGGAGGAAGCAGCATTTAAACCCATTGGTATCTCTAGGAGGGAACCCGGTTTAGATCCAGACTTGGGCAATGCCAGATTTGTCCTCTTCCCAGTGTTCTGCCTTCCACCTCTCCTCCTCCTCCTCCTCTTGATTGCAGCTGTATCCACACGATGGCACCAGCCCCCAGGCACTGTCCTTCAGGCTGAGCTGGGATGGGGAGCTGGGGATGATCCAGTGAGGGGGGAAAGTTTCCTTGACAGCAATCCAAGAGGGCTGGAAAAGCAGAGACAAAACAGCAGTTTGTTCCCTGGCCAAGGTGATGCAGGAAGATCACAGAATGGTTTGGGGGTGGCTTGGAAGGGGCCTCAAAGCCCACCTCATTCCACGCATGCCATGGCCAGGGACACCTTCCACTGTCCCAGGGTGCTCCAAGCCCTGTTCCAACCTGAACTTGAACATGAACCTCACAGCTCAGAAATCATCCCCTGGCTGGGTTTGAGCAGCCAAATCTCTTAAACAGTTCTGAGGTTATCTAAATCAGCAAATTCTTTCCCCACGCCAGCTGAGCTCTGAAACGTTCCTTGCAACAAGGAGGGCAGAGCCCTGAGAACCACTGCTGGAAAAGTTCTGTAAGAGATTTCAGAAGCAGTAAAACAATGTTAGGGCTGAACTTTTTGGTGGTTTCAGAGAAATCCACAGAAACAGAGGGGTCCAGGACAAGGAGAAACACAGATGATGCTTTGCACTTTGCCTCAGGCAGTTTGGGTTGCTCTTTTCTAGGGCATGAATGAGTCCAGGCAGCCAGTCTGGAAGCCAGCTGCATCTCCTGCTTTTTTCCCTTGTTTTCTCTCCAAAGCAAAGCAAGCACATGTGTTTCAGACAGTGGAGTTTGGTTTTGCACTTTCCAGCCCCTGGCACGTCAAACAGGGCCCTGATCCTGTGGGAACACAGGTGGCAGAACCATTAAAACCAGGAAGTGGGACCAAGAGACAACTGTGGGGTTGCACCTCTCTGCCACCTTTATTTTTCTAGCACTGGTAAATTGAGGCATGGGGCAGGATCCTGGCCGAACTTCCCAAAAATCTTGGGACTTGGGGTAAGAAGGAGCTAGTTTGGGGAATGAAATACCCCTCTTTTTAAAGAGAATGCAAAGTAGGGGGGGAGACACTTGGTGGTACTAAATGAAAATTTATGAGGAGGAGGAGGAGGAAGGTGGAGGAGGAGGAGGTTTTGTTTAGAAGTGAAATCATCAGCTCTCAGCCTGACCTTTGGCTCCCCCGACCCCAGCCCTGATGAAGGGGAAAGGGTCTGGCTGTTCAAACAGGTCACAGCCTGAGGCTCAGGGACTGAGCTCTGCTCACAGAGCTGTGCCAGAGCTGGCTGTTCCCAGCCCATCCCACCCCTGACAGCAGCCTGTCCTGCAGCCACCCCTCAGATCTGAGCTTCTGTCGTCATGTTCTGCTCATCCCAGACCACTGTGGAGCGTGTGGAGTGAAAGGCCTGCAGGTCTGATGGACATTGTAAGGAATGCTGGGGAGTTTGGCCAGGGAAGCTGTGGTTGCCCCATCCCTGGAAGTGTCCCAGGCCATGTTGGATGGGGCTTGGAGCAGCCTGGGATAGTGGAAGTTGTCCCTGCCCATGGCAGGGAGTGGGATGAGATGAGCTTTGATGTTCCTTCCCACCTAAATTGTGCTGTGATTCTGTGAATTTCTGGCAGGAAAGAGCAGCTTCGAACAACATAAAATCCCTTCTCACCAACACGGTGCTCCTGCAGTGTTTGCCACAAAAATGTTGTCCTTTTTGATTTAATTCTATTGTAGTGCCGTGCTAACAAACATGGGCTTAGCAAGGCACTGCTGAAGTCCTGGTGCAGAGCAGCAGAGTTGAGCAGGAATGAAACGATCACCTGACATATGGATACATGGAAAATGACTTGGGGCCTGTAGGAGCCGTCCATCTCCACCCTGAGGTCTGCATGTGTGGTCTGGAAGGGGCAGGTCTTTGCCTTCCCTCCTGTCTGTACTTCATGCTAATCCTCTTCTTCCTCTGCACCTCCCTCTTCCCTCCCACCCCTGCTTCCTTTTCCTTTTTTTGTGGTGTGACTCCAGGAGGGACAAACCTCACCTCAGCCCTTATGTGAGAAGGTTGGGGCTCGAGATTTGGTGGATATTAATTCTTCAGCTGGCTTTTACCTGGTCCAAGTTGCCCAAGCAGTTCTGTCTCCTCAGACCAGGATGTTCTGTGGTGGCAACTGGCAAGTGAAGCACAATTCCAAGCCATGGCAGGAGGAGCCCATGGACCACCAGCTGTTCCAGTGTCCTCAGAGGTGGTGGTTGCACACAGGATGCTTGGACGTCACTGCTGGTGATGACGATGCCTGCAGGGAGAGCGACCCAGGCAGTAACTCCTGGGAACATGTTCATGCTTCAGCCAGCTCCTCTGACTTCCTCTACCCCAGGGAGAAAAAGAAAAGGGAGGAATAAAAAGCAGCTGACAGAATCCCACATGAGGGGCTTGGGATGCCACCAGGAGACCACCTTGGATGGATCTGAAGAGTGGCCAAGGTTGGCCTGGGTGTGGCTGACCCCGGGTGAGGCAGGGGTGTGTCTGGCCCCACCAGACTCTGCCAGCTTTGGCACTGGTGTGATGTCCCAGGAACGTCTCTGTGCCTGCCCCTGGATCCCTGGAAGTGTCCAAGGCTAGGCTGGATGGGGCTTGGAACAACCTGGGACAGTGGAAGGTGTCCCTGCCCCTGGCAGGGGGTGGGACTGGATGACCTCTAAGGTCACTTCCAACCCAAACCATTCCATGATTTCTTGGTGAGAAGAACTGTGGCCATGGGGAGGTCCCTGCCCAGAATTTTGGGTCCACCACCCCACCAGAGCTGTCCTACCTGATGTTCAAATGGATATGTCCCACCATGAGCTGCTGTCCCATGCCAGCTCCTACAGAGCTCCCACCCAATCACTAATTTGGGAAAGCAAGCTGTGGCCTGGCAGGGCCCCTCTGAACGAGGGTTTCTGCCATAAGGGATGTTAGGAAATTCCATTATGGATCTCCTGGCCATGTGTGAAGCAGGAATGGGTTTTTTTTCCATCTAAGTGCCCAGACAGCTCCAAAGACGTGATGAACTGCAAACGACCCATGGAGCCCATTGTCTCCAGGAGCTGGTGACAAAGCCACAGCGACCAGGCAGGGATGTCACACCCGGCTGGAAAACAATGATGCTGGAAGTGGTGGTGTGAGGCTGGGAATGGGACAGTCCCCTTCGGGAATGGGGACAGTTCCCTTCCAGAGTGTGGAGCGGGAAGAAGGCACCGGTGACAATGAGGGAAATCCAGAGCGAGTCCCCAGCCTCAAACTGCTTTAGCATGGGAGCAGTTTCACAGCCCTCATCTGGAAGCACATGCTCGGGCCATATCCATCATCCAGGCCAGAGCAGGGATGAGGGAGAAGAACCCTTTTGTAAGTGTTGGCCAGGGGAAATATGACTTATCTTGGAGAAATGAATCATGTTTCAGCGAATGCTTCCTGCAGAAATATTTTTCTCACAGCCTTTGTTCGGGGTTTTGGCAGATCTGGAGTCTGCTGGCGTTAGCAAAAGCCATCGCTCCCACCCACTGCTCCTGGGGCTGGAGTAGGAAATAAGGAATAAAGGCAGAGGGGACGTGGAAGGCTAAATCCATCACCACTGCCTGCAGCAGGATGTGGAGCTTAGAGGAGAATTTCGGAGGAGATCCCCGGATAAAGCCCAGCAGAGCCGAGTGCTTGGCTGCTCTTGTGAAGGTACCTGTGCTGGGCAGGCAGCTTGGAATTCTGACACTGGGGGGACAAATCCCTGTCGGGTGCTGGGGCTTGCTGGAAATCAGCCCTCAGTTCCTCCTTTCTCTCCTGAAAACCAGCATTTTGGGAGGGGGAAAGGGTGGTGTCTCCTGTTGCTATGTGTGGTTAGCCCCAGAAAATGAAAAGAAAATGAGAGAAAAAGCCGTGTTTTGACATGCAAATCAATCCTGAGCTCCTTTTCTCCTTCTCCAAAGGCTTTGACAGGGATCCTGTCTGCCTTCCCACCATTCACAAACATTGCTCTGGGTCACAGCTCGGGAGGGGAGGAAGGAAAAATGTCCATCTTGGTTCTGGAGAACTTCAAGGATTTTTCTTCCCAGTGGTAGGGAATTTTTCCTGGGAAGGCAATTTCATTCCTGGGCCTGGTAGGCTCCCTGATCATTTTAAAACAGACCCCTGAGGGGAATAAGGCCTTTAAAAGCTCCATTTGCTCCCAGCTATTTTACACAGTAACCCAAGCTGAAGTGAAGGATCTTTATTTAAATATGAATTAAGCCCCAACCTTCCCCTTTACTGCGTTATTTGCCTTTGAGGTTTACTTTGATATTATTTCAAAGTCTTGAAGCTAACAAAATGCTGGCCCATATTTAAAATGACAGGAGAGTTCTGGAAAAAGATTTAGGAGGCAACTAAAGTCTTTCAGTGCAGGGCTCCGAAACAGGACAGGAAATCATAAAAAGGCTGAGTGCACTTTACCAAGCTCCAGACAAACCCTGAGACTACAAAGGCGAGGGGAATGGCATCAAGACCACAAAGAGCATCAAGATGCAGCTGAAAAACCTGGAATTATTCCGTTAAAACACGGGCAGAATGCTGGCAACAGTGGAATCATGGAACCATGGAATGGCTTGGGCTGGCAGCGTGGTTGAAGATCACCCCATCCCACCCCTGCCATGGGCAGGGACACCTTCCACTATCCCAGGTTCCTCCAAGCCCCAAAGTCCAACCTGGCCTTGGGCACTTGCAGGGATTCCAGCCACAGTTTCTCTGCCAGGGCCTCAGTCGGTGCTGTTTGTTTCTTTCTGTGGTGTAGTTGAGCAGCTTTTGCCACTTTGGGGCTGCAAGTGGGAGAAAGGTTTAAAGATGAGACATAAATGTGTGATTTTTAATGTAAAGCAAAGAGGCCGTGTCTGAGTGGGCTGTGTCCTCCCGGTGCTGACCTCTCCTTTTGCTTCCCATCTCTTCCCAGCCATCCATCTGCTGCTGGAGCAGCTTTTGTCTGCCTGAAGCATCACAGAACCCTTTAGGCTGGACAAGCCCTCTAGGAGCAGAGTCCATCCATTCCCCCAGCACTGCCAAGGCAGTCCCCAAGCACCACACCCAAGCGGGTTTTAAATCCCCCCAGGGCTGGTGAGTTTTACTTTCACATTGCTCCTGATTTCAGTTTTTATCTCTTTGCCCAAGCCCGATTCAGGTCCCTTTGTCACTGCACTTTCCAAGAGCAGGAAACAGAGGATTTATCCTTGTCCTGAGCGTGCAGCTGCACGTGGGTCCTCCCTCCTCTCCCAGGTTTGTGTGGGATGCAGCTCCCCCAGCCAAGATCTCCGTGCTGAGGTGACACTGACCTCTTTTTGCTGTCACCCTGCAAGGGGGGGCTGGATTTGCCATCCCAGAAACAGTGCCTGGGTGGTCCCAGCCAAAGCAGCACTTCCAAGTTTCCAAGGATCTCTGGGAAAAATTGTCAGGGCTCCCCACTTGCCCCATCCCTCCCTGCTGTCAGCACTCCTTGGTTTTGTGTGGAAACGGGGTGGCCCTGGGGGTAGCCAGGGAGAACAGACATCCGAAGGGGTAGGACTTGGGGCTTGGATTTCTTTGGGGTTTTTTTTAGTTATTATTTTTTCATGTGGACTTTGGCTGAAAATGCAAAAGCCTTTCTTCCCTTCTTCCCTTTTAGAAACGGAGGGGTCAGAGGTGCTAAGCTGAGCTGGGATTGAGTAAAAAATTATTTTAAAAAGCCCCCAAATCAGTGAATTTTACATCCTCACTTCAGTGCTTGGCTTCTTTCCAGTGAGTATTTTGCTTTGTGGTTTGCTGGAATAGTTTGTACTGGTTTATGGGGTTTTTTTGTAGCCTTTCATGTGCACAGATACCAAGAAATCCAGGATCAATATTTAGCCAGGCTCCACGTGGGCGTGTGTGCTGCCATGGAGGAGAAATCCCATTGCTGGGACTAATCTGATCCTGCTGCTTTTAGGGATTTCTTGCTTTCATCCCCTTCTGCACAAGCCACCCTGCCCCTGCCCTTGGTGACATCCCTTAATCTCTCACAGGGTGTTGTGGCATCACAGGTGGGATTGGGAAGGACAATTTCAATCCCCTTGGGAATTAGGGGTGATAAATGCCATTGGAAAAGACTTTTGTGTATGGAAAAGAAAATTTAGACATCCACGTGCTGCCCATGAGGACACAGCTGCAGTTTGGGGTCTGGGTTTCCTGACTGCCCAGCTCCTGCCAGACAAACTCCAAGCACACAAAAAGCCTTCCCAGCAGCTGATGGAATTGTCTGCCTCCTTCTTCATGGAGTCAGGTGTGTTTGCTGCTAAGAATCTGTCAGCTGGAGAGTTCACAGCTCCCAAACTTTTTGGAGCATTTTATGGCCTTGGTTCTCCTCGGGAACTGAATGCACCCATCTGAACCCCATAGAAGGGCTCTCTCCTGCTAATTTGAACAGTCATTCCCTTTTCTGCCTAAAAACAAATGTTGTGTCCTAATTCCAGGCTCCAGATTTACCTCTCCAAGGCCATACAGCCACAGGAGCCTCAGCCGACCCCCAGAATTCATGAAAGAGGTTCCAAAGGTGCTTGTGAGCATTGATGTTCATTTACAGTTGCAGGGAGGGGTCGAAGGCTTTGATCTCCCGTGACAGATCCTTAAATCCATAGCACTGGAGCTTGGGGAAAGCAGCCCTGATTCTCTGCAGCAGCGAGGAAGGCACACGGCACAGATCCTTGGGAAAATCCAGCTGTGTCCTCTGCTCCTGAGCACCTCATGGCACGGCAGAGCAGCACCACAGGCTCCCTGGCGTGCCCTCAGAAAAGCTGGGTTTGGATTTTGGTGCCAGTGCTTAAAAAAACATCACTTCTTGTGGTGAAATGACAACCTGGAGAACGGTTAGAGATTCCCAAAATTGCAGTAACTGATGTGAAACCACACATTCCTCGGGGGCGGGGGGGGAAGTAATTCCGTGTGCTGCATGCTCTGACAGCTGTTAAATTCACCTTCTTAAATGGTGTTTTTGGCTCTGCTGGTACCCAGAGCCCAGACTGAGATGTCATTTACTTCTAAGTAAGAGCTTCTAATGGATGTGATGGATTTTCCTCCACGCAACGGGGCTTGTTTTAAAATAAACACTTGACATTGGGGCTCAGAAAGCTATCAGGGCATTAATGCATCTGATGCACACACAGAGAGGGTCGTGATTTGGCGTCTTAAAATGTTTTCCCCCGAAGCTGGTGTGGATGGAATGACATGATTTATTTTTTAATGGCCCTAGATACCACAGCAGGGAGTTTTTGGTGGTTTTTTGTTTAGTTTTGTTTTTTCCTTTTTTTTTTTTTTTCTTACCATGGTTGATGAGGAGAAAAGGTCATTTGGGAAAGTTTTGCCACATGTTTCCAGATCCTGGTCTAGTGGAAGGTGTTGGGTTTTAAGGTCCATTCCAAGCCAAACCATCCTGCAGACATCAGCCCGTACAAGTGATGCTCACACCCTCTGCACCCCATCTCCCCACTCCCTGGGAAAGGGTTTTTAGCCAAATTTCTGAGTGTCTAAACATTGTGGGGCACAAGGAAGAGTCTCAGCCTCTGCTGGGGGCTGTGGAGTTGAAAACATAAATCCCAAACCCTCGGTAGCTGCATGACATCTTTATTTTTACTGGCAAGAGAAGCAGTATACACAGCGACATTGCAGTCTCTTAGCTCGTTAAAAATATCTCAATAAATAAAACAAATAAGCAACATATACACTGGAACAGAAAATGAAAACAAAAAAGAAATTTTTTTTTAAAAAATCAAAAAAGGGGGAAGGGGATGAGCGGTAGGAAATCATGGAGCAATAAGGGAGATGTGGCAGAGTGTGGAGGGCAGTCTGTAATCCAGGCTGTACTTGAAACAATTCATGCAGGGAGCTGGGGGTATAGTGGGCTTTTTTCCTTCTTTTCCTCTTTTTGCTGAGAGCCTTGGTCCAGTTTTGCCATGACTGTACAAGAAATCAGGTTTGGAATATAAAAAATAAAAAAAAATAAAAAAAAAAAAAAAAAGGAGAAGCATACAGTTAAGGGGAAGTAAAACTTGAACCCAAAGATGCCTCATAAATGTGTTCCTGAATTAAGATTGCTTCCAGAAAAAAAAAAAAAAAAAAAAAAAAAAAAAAAAAAAAAAAAAAACCAAACCAAAAAAATTAGCGATAAAACATCAAACGCAAAGACAGACAGACAGACACAAAATCCCAACAGCAATGAACAACCAGGAATGTTCTTCTCCTTCTCTCTTTGGTCAGTCGTTCTGGGGAGAGATGTTGCAAAGCCTCAGCCCCTTCTCTTTGGTGCTGTTTTGCTACTCAGTCTAAAATGCTCTGCAAGAGTTCAGAGCGAGGGAGGTCAAGAGGGGTCTTTTGGACCAGTTTTCTTGAGGTTTGTAAGGTTTCAGAAGCTACAAACTTGGATATATCCCAATTCCACTTCAGTTGCAGACACTGGACAGTCTGGAGAAACGGGAAAAAAAAAAAAAAAAGAAAAGAGAAGAAAAATAAATACACCAAATTCAGGACACGTTTCTGTGCTAGGTTGTGTGGGAAGGGCTTTTTCCCTACAAATCCAGGCTGTGGTTCATCACCAGGTGTTGAATCCTGCCCCTGGTTCCGGCAGTGTGGAGTTAACCCCGGCACTGGGTGAGATCCAGTGTGCCAGGAGCAAGTGGAAGCACAGTTCCTTAGGCTTTTGGATAGACAGCCTAAATTCAGAGTCTGGTAATGCCACAGCCTGGTTTGCACTGGAGTTTAAAATGGTAAATCCGTAGGCAGGAGCAATATATCCATCAAAACATCACAGAATCCCAGAATGGTTTGGGTTGGAAAGGACATTAAAGCTCATCTCATTCCTCCCCCCTGCCATGGGCAGGGACAACTTCCACTATCCCAGGTTGCTCCAGCCTGGCATGGAACAGTTCCAGGAGCAGGAAAATTCTGTGGGACAAGCTCCATGAGCCAGCAGCGCCCATGGGATCCCCCATCCTGCTCAGGGCAGGGACGGCTTTGCAGGCAAGGTGCTGTTCCTGCTTCAGCAAAGCCACCTCAGCTCAGATATCAAAAAGCAGATATAATTATTTCCTCCCACTCAGGAAAGCTTCCATTTAGCTGATTTCCTTTCCTTTCCCTCTCCAAGTTATTAATTATCTAATTACAACCACATTCTGCAGACCAGCTCAGGGACTTGTCAGGCTGCCCAGGACCACTCAGGAGAGCTCCACCTCTCCGGGTGGTTTGGGGATGCCCACGTCTGACAGATGATAGACTGACCCTTTCCCCATCCAGGGAGGGCTCCAGGAAAGGAAAATAAAATCCAGGGTGGACGAAGACACCACAGAGCAATTTGCTGATTTTATTTTTTTATTTATTATTTTTTTCCAGCCAGCAGAAGAAAGGGGTGGAGGATGGTCACACGAGGTTTTGCTGTGCCCTGCTCTTCTCTGAATACGGCTGACACAAAAACGAGGTAAAACCAGATAAAAAGCTGGTCTAGTTCCAGGGATTTTTTAAAATCCCACCCAAGAGCAGAGAGCTCAGCACAAAGCTGCTCCCAGGGCAGAGCTGACGTCTTTAACCCTGGCTGAGACCCCCTGCTCTGGCTGCTGCTGCCCTGGGGCCTTTCCTTCCCACTGGTTCTTTCTGGATTCCAGCTCCAGCTGCAGAACTGGGAATTCCACAGCACTTCGGTGCTAAAGGGCTGATTTTCCTCCCTGTTATGGTGAGGGGATGGTGATGGCCTGCCCTGTGGATTGTAGATGTCCAGAGCTCTGGGATGGCTCTGCCACATTCCACCTCATGCTGGTTCTGTGGAACTGGATTGGCTTTTCTGAGGTACCTTTTGACCCAAACTGTGCTGTGATTCTCTGAAATCACACTCTGAAATCACACTCTGAAATTAGGCTCTGGAATCAGACTCTGAATCTGGCTTGTGATCCTCATGTCAGCAACCTGGCCCTGCTTGCTGCAGTGCAGCTATTGCAGGGGGAAGGAAGGGCTGAGGAAGAGGGAAAATGCCCCAAAAACCTCTGTGGCCTTGCACACTTCCAGGAATGGGAATTGCTTTCTCCTGGGATTTCTCGGGGACTTCCAAGCATTTCTCTTACCCTAACACAGAACCCAGCTGTGATGCCCTGCCACAGCCCAGCTTCTTTTGTCTGACGCTTTGCTGATCCATTTCTCCCTGGTTTTGAAGCATTTCCCAGCCCCACCAGGAGCATTCCCCAGCCCAGCATGGATGTCACAGGAGTAGGGAGCTGCTGGCCTGATGGAAGGTGGCAGCAGGAGCACGGCCCTGGCTGCAGGAAATTTCACAACAGGTCCCCCAGGCTTTGCTTATACAGGATTGGGGTGGGTTTGGTTACAAAAGGATTGAAATAATTTCCGTGACATGGCCGAGAGTGCAAATGAAATGTGAAATGCAGGAAAACTGCTGGAGTTTGTTTGGGTTTTTTGGTTTTGGTGGGTTTTGCTGTTTTATTTTGGTTTTTTTTTTTTTTAAAGGTAGCTTTTCCAATTTCTTTTAAAGTTGAGGGTGTAGAAAAAAGGCTTTGCCCCAAGGGCCTTTTTTGTTTTCTTGCCCTACATCCCAGGCACATTTTAGGGTGAATAGGGAAGGAGAAATCCCATGTGGGGTTGGTTCTTCTCAGAGGTAAGGCCTGAACAAGATGGGAGAGAGCAAACACGTCAAGGTGAGGAAAATGTGGCATTCATAGAATCCCAGAATGGTTTGGGCTGGGAGGGATCATAAGGTCCATCCTGTTCCATCCCTGCCATGGTCAGGGATGACTTCCACTATCCCAGGTTGCTGCAAGCCCTATCCTTAAACACTTCCAGGGATCCAGGAGCAGACACAGCTCCTCTGGGCACCCTCTGCCAGGGCCTCACCACACTCAGAGTGAGGAATTTTCTTCCTCACTGAATCTCTCCTCTTTCTAGTGTAAAAAATTATTCTGGAATAGCCTCATCAGTAGCTTCAAGCAATGCTGGGCTACAGCACAAAAGGTGATGCTCCTGCTTCAGGAAATCACTAAAATCCCATTCCTGAGCTCAGGAGACATCATTCCTAGCTGTTTTGGGAATAACTCCTCTAAAAAGTCCTGTGGCACAGATCAATCAGAAGATCCATGGTCAGGTTTGGACACTTGGCCTCCAAGCATCCCATGGGGTGTGATCTGTTCAAAAACCTCCCAAAACTTTTGCTGCTTGAGCTCAAAATTTTCCATGCCCAATGGTGATTCCTTTCTTGCCATTGCTTTTGTCTTGTGGGCAAATAAAAAAAACAGCCCTGCTGTTTCAGGGCATGGGGAGAGTGGGAAGCTGCCAAAATTGCTGATGGCATCCCCATGACTGGGAGAATCACTGCTGAAGGGATGTTCCCAAATTCTTTCATGGAATTTTCAGCTGTCCCTGGAGCCAGAATCAATGGTAGCCACTCCACAGGGTGGTCTGGGCTGGAAGGGACCTTAAAGCTCACCCATTCCGTGGGCAGGAACACATTCCATCAGACCAGGTTAATCAGAGCCCTGTCCAATCTGGCCTTGCTTAAATTTAAATTGCTCAAATTCATTTAAATTTAAGCTTGTTTAATTTAAATATAAACCTGTTTCAATTTAAGCCTCTCCTTGTTTAAATGTTAAACCATTTCATGATTTGGATGGGGAAAAAAAAAAAAAAAAGGCACCTTAAAACAGCAGAATTCTCTTGATTTTTTGGGATAAAAGGCTAAACCTAGCAGAAATCCCTTGATTTCCACAAGCCTGGAAAGGAGGGAGCCCTGGAAAAGGCAGCAGGAGAAGGCTGCAAGGCTTCAGAGGGGAGGAAGCAGCGGAGAAAGGAATTCAGATAATTGTGTCCGTGCGAGGGGGCGGAGAGAGGGCCAAAATCAGATCGAATGCTGCGGGTAGGGACAGACTGAAACCAGATCCCCTGGCTGGGGCTGTGCTGCCTCTGCTGCTCTACCCTTATCAACCCTCTGCTCTTGAAGTCTCCCAGATGAAGGGAAAGCCACAATTATGTGCATCTTACAGCTGGGAAACCATTTCAAAAGACATCCCTGGCAGAGGCTCATTCCTGAACCTCGGGGCCCCCCTTGGACCCTCTCTCTGACTCAGCCCAGCCCTTGCAGAGCTGGGGGGATTTATCTGCCCGTGGCTGGCTGGAGGTGAAACATCCTCCCTGTATCCTGCAGCTCCCCAGTTTGTTATCAGGAGCATTTTGATGGGTGTGTGGCATGAGGAAATGGAGATTGGAGCCTTGTTTCCTCCCCCTGGGGCTGTTTCTCCCTCTCCAGACCCTCTTGTGCATCCACTGCTCGCTGACACCTCGCTGTGCGGGGAGAACGGAGGATCCTAAAGGAATGATGCCACAAGAAGAAGCCAAGGGGACATCCCTGGTCCTTTCTGCCTGGGTCTGCTCCCAGCCATTGGAGCAGGATGGAACACAGCCACGAGGTTAGGGATTGGACAATTGTGAGTGCTCCTCTCACTTATTGCCAGAAATGGCTCTGTAATTTTGCTTTAAATATTTTTTTTCCCCTCACACAGCTGCAGAAAGGGTTATTGGTGTCCATAGAATCCCAGAATGGTTTGGGTTGGAAGGGACCTTAAAGCCCATCTCACTTCACCCACTGCCATGGGTAGTGACAGTTTCCACTATCCCAGGGTGATCCAAGCCCAGTCCAATCTGGCCTTGAATGGAAAGAACCTCTTGAGAAGAAGAGAGGGATGCTCACCAAAGAGAGGAATTCAATGGCTTCTACCTGTGGGCTCAACAACTTTCCATGGAAAAACTTTGGGGCCCAAAACACCTAAAAGGAGCCAATTCTTCAACATTTCAGGTTGTAGCCCAGCTAAAATCGGTCTTGTGGGTGTGTGCTCACCACAGGGAGGAGAAGGGAATGCTGACAAGTGAAGCATTTTGCTGCTGGGATGCTCAGATGTTCTCTGTTAGGTTCTGCCTCCCTGCAGCAATATTTGGGCAGCCAGGAATGTTGGCCCCAAGGTGCTGCATCCCTCCGTCACCAGAAAGTTAAAACAAATATAAAAACAGCTTTAAACCAACATTAAAAAAAAGCTTTGAACAGAAAAGGCGCATTTCCCCCAGCCCTGCACTCCTCCACAGGCGGAGCAGGGCTGGTGGCAGCTGGAGGAGGAGGAGGCAGGTTTGAAAACCTTTTTGAAAACCTTGGCAGCACATCACTAGAAGGGCAGCTCGGAGTTGCCGAGGGGCGGAAGCCACTAATGAGCAGCGGGAGCAGGGAAAAGCAGCGGAGCTGCCCCGGGTTCGGGAGTGAGCCGGGAGCTGCCCGGCTGCCTGGTGGGTGCCTGGGGGAACGAGCACTGGGGGACTCCAGCGGCATCTCCTGAGCCAGGGCTGGGGCAAAGAGGGGCAGGAGGTGGCCCCCACCAGCCCTCCTGGCTAGCAGAGCTCATCGTCGCTTTCTTTGGCTCAAATCCACTGCCCCACACAAGCCACGGGAGAAAGGTGTGGAACAAAGTGGGGGAAAGGCAGGGAATGAGGTGTTCTCCTGGTGCAGCTCCAGGGAAATACCCAGGCTGGGGAGAAGAGCTTGCACAGACACTGATGTGTGTCGCCACATTTCTCTTCACAGAGAAAAGCGAGGCACAATTCTTCCCAAGAATATTTCTGGGTTTCACATTCTCTGGACTTCAGAGAAAGAAAACACAGTTCTTATCTTATTTGCTGTGCCTGTGTTTGTGCAAAAGTAGGATGCAATGTGAAGATTGTTTACCCAAAGGGATGGTGTTTTATTTCCTTGGCCTATCAGGGCCAAGTGTGTGTGTGTGTGTGTCGGGACTGTGGGCTGACAGGAGATGAGTGCAGTGTTGTGCAGTTGTGAGCAGAGTTGAGTGCTTGGCAGATTCAGTTTAGATGTAATGTAACACAGTGGATTATAATATAGAATAATATAGTGTAATAAAGTAATCAATCAGCCTTCTGATATCCATGGGGTCAGATGCATCATTCTCTCCCCTCGTTGGGGGCGAAAATATCATCGATAGATGTGTCCCTAGAAAGCGGCTCTGAGGCTCACACCAAGGGAGAGAGAGCCACATCCCACCCTCCTCTGCCTCCTGGATCCCACATCCTACAGCCCTCTCGAATCCAGGCGGGCTCCAGCTGCCAGAGCACTGGCAGTTCTGGGCAGGCACTGCCTGAAATGCACACCCAAAACGGGATTGGGAATGGCTGGAAACCGGGGAAGGAGGGTGGAGTTGTCACAGGTGGCCCATCTGCTTCCACTGAGATGCTCACAATGACAGATCCTACCCTGCACAGACACTGTGGCAACCCGAGGGGGAATTTAATTTAATTTAATTTAATTTAGGACAAAGCTGGCAGTCACTGGGACAGAGGGTCACTGGTCCCTCTATGCCTCTGCAAGGATAAACACAACTGAGATATGAACCAGGCTGTGAGAGCATTCCCTTTCCTCCACCCTGTTTTAGGAGAGCAGATATTATTGGCCAAAGGAAAAACCTTTCCTCCACCCCCTCAGTGCTCCTGCCAAAATAATACAAATTCTAGGAAAGACACCTTCTCTAAAAATAAACATATACATCTGTGGCTTTCTTCTTTTTCCAAGGGAACTCTGTTGGTCTGGCCTGCTCAGCCAGCAGCTCCTCTGCTCTCACAGATTTCCTGTGTGCAGCTGCAGTTCCCAAACCTCAGCAGCAGCAGAGTCCCTGTGGGATGATCCAGGATTTTCCTACCCCATGGATGAGACTTTTCCTACATTTTCCTCCTTTGCCTGTCCTTGCATGGATTAAATATTTTGGGAGCAAGTCTGGCTGTACCTGTGGGTGAGCATAAGGAGGAGCAGCCTCATTTTTTTTCATCAGTGCAGCACAAAGGCTCTGTAGTAATCTCTGCTCCTAGGAGTAAATCGGGAAGGATGACAGCCATCCATTATGACTGACTCAGCTGTGTGGATTAATGCCAGTGGAGTTAATAACAACAAAATCCCCCTGTTTTAAAAGCATCTAGGGTTTAAACTCCTTCTTTCAAATAATAAAGGAAAAACAAACAAAACAAAAAAAAAAATTGGGGCCACCCACTAAAAAGCAGAGATATAAAATCCATGGAATTCTGGGGGCTTCTGGGACCAATCCACAGGACAGGTACGAGCGCCCCGGGAACTTGGGGTGCTTTTTCATGTCCCTGACAAAAAGCAGCTGAGACACCTGTGGGCCAGATGTGCACAGCTGTACGTGTGCTGCTGCCCATCAATCCTGGGCTCCCACCCCGCTCCAGATGCTAGCCCTCACAAACACAGCTTGGAAGGCCGGGCTGGAGTGAGGGAGCTGTGAGCCCAGGAATTTCCCTCTTCTCAGGAGCCTCCTCTGCACGAAAAGCCCTCAGAGTCCCCCTGGCCTGCACCATGCAAATCTGAGGCAGAGACCCCCAGGGGAAATTCTCAGGAGAGACACTGACATCCCACAGCTGTAAGTTTTAATGCCTCTGCATTAAAAATTGCCCCTGGTGGGGGAGGTACCACCCCCTCAGCATTTAAGACCCAAAAACTCATCAATACCTGCCTTGGAATTGGTGTATTCTGGTTTTTATCCACAGTTTTGCCATCTCTCCATGGGCACACGTGTAAAGGGTTTTACCTTTTCCTGCAAAAAGTATGGCACTTGTGCCTACAACTCTGGGAAGAAAAATCTTGCCTGTCCTGAGTTAGCCTTGGAGATGATTGCTGAAAAAAGATCCTTTTTCTTGGCATTTGGAGTAGGAATGAAGCTGTGTTTGCTTCTCAAAACTGCCAAAGAAAGGCTGGGGCAGCTTCCCCGCAGCATGGTTGGATTTAATCCTGTTTTTACTCTTATGGATCCTTACAGAGCACCACAAGAAGCCCTCAGTGGGAAGAAGCCAGGAAGATTCCCCATCGCCTTGCCCACTGTGCTCAATGCCCAGGTTTTGGACTCCCATCCCAGGTGAAATTCCCAGATGTCTGCAGGAGAAAGGATGCTACTTTTGCATCTTCACCCCACTATAAGGCACACCCTGAAGGTCCCTGAATTCCTCAATCCCAATTCCCTAGCCCCATCTTCAGTGTTTCCCACATGGCAGGTGTTATTCCTTGTTCCTCGATAACCACCCAGGCTCTGAGCAATGGAGGTGATTCAGCCCCAGAACTTTGGGAAGGGATTGTGCCTGGCCAGGTCTCCATCTGGGATTAATCAGCGTGGCTTCCTTGAAGTCAAGGGGCCAAATTCTCACTTGGAATAAACCGGCTTAGCCCTGCTGCAGTCAATAAAGGCCCTCTGATCTTTTTTTTATGGCAAGAATTGCTCAACTCTTTAAAATACCTGGGGTTAGAGGGTGCTGCCCTCGAGAAGAGTGAGTTATATTTTATATGACAAACAATCCTGCTGGGGGAAGGAGTCCTCGGCATGGAGTGATCCACTCCGGATTTTGTGGGGCTGGGGTGAGTCACTGGGACTGGGGCTTTTGGCACCCTGGGAATGGTGACAGTGACTTGGAATTTGAATATTTGTGATAGGCCCGGTTTGCTCTGCATTCCTTATCTCCTCCTGCCCCAGGGCTCTTTCTCTCCCTTTTTCTTGGCCTGGCAGCTACATCAGCATGGCACAAGCTCGGCAAAAGCCAGCCTGAGTCCCACATTTCTCCTCGCCCCCACCTTTCCTCCAGCCTTTAATGCAAGTACCTCACAGTACAGTTGTTTTCCTAAACTTTACAGCTGCTGCCCTCCATGCGGATGGCTTTGCCCATGCTTAGAATCACAGAACATCCCATTAAAACCCTTAAACCAGGCTTCTTACAGCAAGCCCTCTGGATTTCAGCCCCAGCCCTTTAAGGTACTCAGCCTGTTCCCTGCCCTGGTGTTTATAATCATCTCTACCCCTCTCTTTCCTCTTCCTACTCCTCTCCTTGCCATCCTCTTCCCAAGGGCTTCCTGGGGGTGCCCAACTCCTTGGGGTCTCTTGTGCAGGGCCAGGAGTTGGACTTGATGCAGGCAACAGCAGATTGGCTGTGAATCTCCCCTGGGGCTGGTCAGAGTGGGGATATTTTATCTTTATTTCTGTGGGTTTGGATGCTGCCATCCTCTTCCCGTGGTCAGCACATCTCCCTGCTCCACGTCCGGGCTCTGAGCATCCATGAATCATTCTTCCACGACCCCCGGGAGCAGCATCGCTGCCTCGAGCCCGGCATGGGGCTGGCCAGCTGCTTTATGGGCTTCCCTGAAACTGCTCTGTGGGTTGTGCCGAGCAGGCAAACCATGGGAGCGGGACAGGGAGCCAGATCTTACTCACAACCTCTTTAGTTTCCAGCCTGGATAGCGCCGGGAGCTTCCCAACCCTCTGCTCTGCTCCAAAAGCCTCCCCTCCCATGGATGAACACCCTGAGGGGTTCAATTCCCGAAGCAATGACTGACTAACGATTTCTAAAATCTTGTTTTATTCTGCTTGCTGTCTGTGCCGCTGCTCCCTGTTCCTTTCCTATCAATAAATTATCCCCTTCAGAGCAGCTCCCGTGTCACCTGTTCATCGCACTTCTGGATTTTACAGCTTCATGAGAGGTAAAACAAAGTTATCACTCCCTTGCTGCTGCTTTCTAAAGGGGAGCAAACAGCCTTGCTCCAGCGAGTTCAAATTTTTGGAGGAAGAAGCGGGCAGAGGTGGAACCTTTCTGCTCTAGGAGCAAGCAGATTGGCTGGACTGTGTTTAATGGAGGATGCAATCAAATGCTCAATATTTCAGTGTGAGCTGCTCGAGGAGCAAACGGATCAGCTGGTGTGTGTTTAGTGGAGGATCAATCACATGTTCAATATTTCAGTGCGTGCTGCTCGCCTCGCTGGCCGGCTGGGGTTTAGCACATGCTCTGCTGACTCAGAGCGGCCCAGCCAGCGACTCGCAGGAACATGATTTGTGTGCAGCACGCACTCAGCAGCCTAAGGAAAAAAAGCCCTGGAAAATCAGTTTCCACGGTCTTTTCCAGCCTGTCGTGCTGCGAAAGGGCAGATGTGTGTTCTCCTGTCTGCAGTTGTCAGGTTTTTGGGGTTTGGGTGATTAAACGAACGGGTTAAGTGGACGAGTGAGTGCGGCTGACTCAGCTCGGCAGCAGCTGGCTGGCCTTGTTTAGGTTTGCCAGCTGCAAAAGCTGGACTTGTTTGAGCCTCAGCGAGTGACCCCTGCGAGGTTCCCGCTGGGATAGTAACCTGTGGCACTGATGCAATCCCCGCTCTGGGGGGAGCAGGAGGAGCTCCCCACAGCATCTGCTCCCAACAAAGGCTCCGTGCTGGAGCTTGGCCGTGTTGCTCCTCTCTGGGCTCTACTGCGGGCAGAGCTGAGCCCAGCTGAGCCCAGCTGGTGCTGCTGGGAGCCAGGGGCTTGCTCAGAAGTTGCTGATGGGCTCCTCTGCTCGGGTTTGCAGCTCAGGGAATCTCAAAATGGTTTGGTTTGGGAGGGACTTTTACAGGTCGTCTGATCAACACCTTCCTCTAGACTGGGTTTTTGCAAGCCCCGTCCAAGCTGGCCTTGGATGTTTCCAGGGCTGAAGGGAACCTCTGGTTAATGCTGAACAGCTTTTCTGCTCTGTACAACCAAGTTTTACACACGGTTTATATTTGCAGTACAAGATGTTTAAGTTTTGAATTCTCCAGGTTAAACCAGCGTGTGGTATTTGTGAAGGGAGGGAGGCTGGGTGTTACATTTGGTGACTGAAATGAGGGTTTAGAGGCTTATTAGGAAATCAGATTGAATTCAGGGAGAGACTAGGGAAGCTTGGATCTGTCTCTGTCTAGAGAAATGTGTTCATGCTTCTGCACACAACGCACAGATCATCTGTGATCCCAGATTCAGTTAAATATCTGTGTGTGGAAATGTCTGGGGTGACTTAATTTAAGAACTTTTCACTCCTCTGTGAAATTTAAGAACTTTTCACTCCTCTCCTCTGAAAAACTCTGCTTTTTACCTGTTAAAAATGCTTTGGTTTTCTTTTGAAATTTCTAGTTGCTGCTGTTACACAGACACAGATGGGCCTCATCATACCATAAAGTTACAGAATGATTTGGGCTGGAAGGGACCTTAAACCTCATCTTGTTCTACCGCCTGCCATGGGCAGGGACACTTTGCTATCCCAGGCTCCAAGCCCCATCCAACCTGGCCCTAGACACTGCCAGGTCTGGGGAAGATCTGTATCTGTGTGTGCACTGCACCTTTCACCTCCAATACAGCATTTCCCTGTCAATAAATATCAGTGTGAACCTATGCACAGACATTCAGGTTAAAGGCTCCCTAAAAGCAGCAGTAATTGAAATCAACACAAATAAATGAGATGATTTTCCCTGAAATGGCAGAAGAAATGCAAGTGCTGGGCCACACTCCCCTCCTGGAAGTGCACGGATGCACCCGACAGGAAACCTAACCTGACATCCCACACGGTTTGGCTGAGAAAAGTGATCTCTGCCCCCTCCATACTTATTTATATTTTCAGTTGACTGCATAATCTGGCCCTCTAGAAAGTCCCTTCAGGAGGTCACACAGCTGAAATAATAGCTAATGAATTTGTAAGAAAATTATTTCAGACTTATTAAATGCTTTCTTCCTTCCCTTCCAAGTGTTTACATGCTGTTCCCAAGCTCTGTGGGGTTGGAATAAGGAGGCTGGCAGGACTGTGCCAGCTCCAGACACTTCAGGAGAGCTGCTGGCATTGCTTTTCCTTCCAGAGATATCCTCATTCTGCTCCCATCTCCTCACCTGGCTGTTCCACCTCTGCTTTTGAGACGGCCTTATGTCCAGGGGATGAGGCTCTTGGACTTCTCCAAATGATTTCCATCTCTGCTCCATTAATCATGGATTGGTTTGGGTTGGAAGGGACCTTAAAGATCTTTGAGGGTGAAAAGACCTGAGTTTATTCCTCCAGTGCCTGGTTACACAAGCTAGGCCCTGGCTGCAGGAATTGTGATTTGTGTCTGCTCTGAGGGGATCTCCTCCCCTTTTCCATGGATGCCAAGATCCTTCTGTGTGCATGGGCTGGAGACAAGGGGCTTAATTTTTGGAGGCTCACTGCCTGGCTCCCTGGTGAGATCCAGCCAAGTCATCTTGTTGGCTGAGCAAGGGAATGCCTGTGGGATTTTCCTTGCTAGGAAAAGGAGCTGGGACCAGACATGGAGACAGCTCAGGACGTGTGGGTACAGCCCTGAACCAACTTGTGCCTTCGCCTGGACTTGAGCTGTGTATTCCAAACTTGACAATGCTGCTTCATCCTTACTTAGGCTGCTCTTGTGTGTTAGGGATTTTAGTTTTTCCGAGACATGCAAAGAGTAACTAAATGATAAAGGCTGCTGGATAGGAGTTTAGGCTGGAATTCTCAAAAGGATCAAGAAAACTTGGTGTCTTTAAAAAACCTCCCAGCTCTGGAGGGGTCCTAAATCTCTTTGGCTTCAGTCTGCTCATCATCAACCCCAACAGATTATTAGCTTAATTAATCAGTTAATGTAGTAAATTTCCAGCCTTTGGGTTTTAGGTGGAAAAGCTTGAAAACATAATTTTTGAGTTCTAAACTAGCAAAAAGGACCTTAAAATAAATTTTCTGGAATCCTGCCTCAGTTCATGTCTGATTAGGGTTGGAAATTCCTTGGAATAGGGAGGAACTGGAGGAAAATTACTCCAAGAGGTATTTGGGCCTGAATTATCCAGCAGCACTACTCAGGCAGTTTTCCCTGCCCTGAGTTTTACATCTGTGTGCTGACCAGAATGGTGACTTTTATTTTTATTTAAAGCATCCCCATCCCTACAAAAACCTCTGGTGGTTTGTGAACCACAGCTCTGCCGATTTAAATCATGCCTAAATATTTAAGGCCAGCCTGATTTATGCTGGAACTGCTGGCTCATCAGCTCTCCCTTTAATCATTAGGGTTGTTGGGACTATCCAGCCCCCCCTTGGTCACTTTGCAGGATCCTGCTCAACCCGGAGGCCTCGGGATGGCTCCAGCCCAAGTGACCTCCTCGGGATCCTGGTGCAGAATTCTCCTGGTGGTACCCTGAGATCAGCAGATGCTGGCCTTTCTCTCAACTCCCACTCAGTGCCTCAAATCCCAGAGAAAGCTCTCCTTCCGCTGCTACACCCTCTGCTTTGAAGACAAAAGATGATTCAACAAGATATTTGAAGTTGGGGGGGTGTGTGTGTGGAAGGGGGCGGGGGGGGGGGGGGTTGGGGTTTGT